>NC_060160.1:127557-134913 GCF_021292245.1 Micropterus dolomieu | reverse complement strand
GTCATTACTGCATCAATATATAGTCATTACTGCATCAATATGTAGTTATTACTGCATCAATATGTAGTCATTACTGCATTAAGTACTGCATCAATATATAGTCATTACTGCATTAAATAGTCATTACTGCATCAATATATAGTCATTACTGCATCAATATATAGTCATTACTGCATCAATATATAGTCATTACTGCATCAATATGTAGTTATTACTGCATCAATATGTAGTCATTACTGCATTAAGTACTGCATCAATATATAGTCATTACTGCATTAAGTACTGCATCAATATATAGTCATTACTGCATTAAGTACTGCATCAATATATAGTCATTACTGCATCAATATATAGTCATTACTGCATCAATATGTAGTCATTACTGCATTAAGTACTGCATCAAGATGTAGTCATTACTGCATTAAGTACTGCATCAATATGTAGTTATTACTGCATCAATATATAGTCATTACTGCATCAATATGTAGTCATTACTGCATTAAGTACTGCATCAATATATAGTCATTACTGCATCAATATATAGTCATTACTGCATCAATATGTAGTCATTACTGCATCAATATGTAGTTATTACTGCATCAATATGTAGTCATTACTGCATTAAGTACTGCATCAATATATAGTCATTACTGCATCAATATATAGTCATTACTGCATTAAGTACTGCATCAATATATAGTCATTACTGCATCAATATATAGTCATTACTGCATCAATATGTAGTCATTACTGCATCAATATGTAGTTATTACTGCATCAATATGTAGTCATTACTGCATTAAGTACTGCATCAATATATAGTCATTACTGCATCAATATGTAGTCATTACTGCATTAAGTACTGCATCAATATATAGTCATTACTGCATCAATATATATTACTACATCAATATATGTATGACTACATTATTATATATAATATATATATTATATCAGTTATTTTCTGACCTGCTCAAACAACTTTAATCATCCTCTTGTTCTCTCAGATTTGCGACTCTGGCCCTACAGGATTATTTATTATTTATTAATCTGACATTATTTTCTTGACGTCTGGTCCATTAAAATATCAGTAAACCGTGAAAACTGCTCTTCACGTGTTAATGTTCAGTTCACGCTGTTATTTCTGTGTTTCTGCCTCCTTTTTTTCCCTTTTCGCACAAAACTCTATTTGCAGAATATTTACAGTCTTTTAATGGAGACGATAATCAGAAAATAAACAGTTCAACCTCAACAACTCGCAGCAGCTACAATTCTGCTTTCACATGAATGCAGAAGGGATTAATAATAATCTAATGTACAATATATTTTATTCACGGGCCGTTTTTCAGCATCGAGTACTTTTAATGCCTTTTTATACATTTTCCTGATTATATTTTTAGTTAAGTAGCATTTTCAATGCAGTACTTTTACTTGTAAAGTGGTGGGGACACAGGGGCTCAGATCAGGGGAGTGAAGACAGGACAGAGTGTTTTAAAGACATCCTCAGTGCTGAGATACAGGCGGGAAAATTCATCTTTAAACACTTCATTTTCTGCATTCTGCCAAATGTTTCTGCAGCAATTTAATATCATCCCTTTAATTAATGACTGGACTCTTTTCTAGCTGATCGTTTCTGTGTTTCAGCTCCTTTCACACGTTGCATTTCAGCAGTTTTCTAATTGTGATCCTTCTGACCGGGTTTTGGTTCTGGATCAGCCGCTCTGGTGTATCTGGTCTCACCTCGGTGGAGATGAGTTTCCCACACAGCCGGATCAGAGCCTCCTTGAAGCCGGACACCTGCAGCAGTCTGTTCAGCGCGGAGGTGAAGTTCTTCCTCCGCAGGTACCCGCACACCTGAGAGATCGGCCCGCGGCGGACCCGCCGACCCTGCGGGGGTTCGGTCCGCGCGGAGGGCGCCGGGTCCCGGGACGCGTAGTCATGTTCGTTCAGCGCAGTTCGGAGTCTCCTCTTGAGCTTTTTGGGAGGAGGTGGGTCCCCCGGGGCAGAGGGGGCGGGCCGGGCCGGGGGGGCCGGGCGGGTCGGGGGATGAGGGTCCACATAAACCCGCTTCTTCCCACATTTCTTCGTGTTCTGATAAACGTGTCGGACGCAGGAGAAACAGAAAAACGCCTCCTGCGGGTTCAGGTCCGGGAAGAGTCTGTGCGCGCTCCTCAGGTCGGTGATGGATAACAGGGACTTCCGCTTGTAGCCTTTAGCTTGTCTCTGGATCGGAGCGGCGCAGCGGCTGCAGCGGTGCTGCATGTCGCCGCGAGCTGCTTCACCGAGAGACCAGCTCCGGACTTTAACGTCCAGAATCTTCCTCTGCGAGCAAAGCGACACCAAAACAAACCCGCCGGGTTAAAGTCCACCTCTTCGGGGACGCTTCAGGCGGTTTCAGGTGGACGTGGACTTGTTGGAAAGTATTTAAAGTCAACTTAAAGAGGAGGCGCGCGGCTGAAATCTGCTCTGAGACGAGCCTGCGCAGGATCCAAGATGGCGCCTCATTAGAGCCGTGAGCTCGGTGCTGCCGCCGGCGGCCCGGAGGGGAACAACAACAACAACAACAACAACAACTCCTCCTGTTGTAAATAATACAGCGTAAAATAAAGATGCATTTTTTGTCACTAGTGAAGCATGTGGTGGTCTGAGAACACTGAGCTCACGTCGTCTGGGTTCTTACCTGTAACCAACCGGAAGGGAGTGAAAAAATAATAATAGGCTGATTCCAGTATTTTAGCATTTAGAGTAAATATTTATATATTCATAAAAATATTTATGAATAAAATGTTTATGTCAAAAGTCTGTAACATGTCTGCACAACACAAACCCGGAGTAATACACACATGGAAACATCTGCACATTGTTCTATATTACTTCTGTTTATTCCATATGTATTTCTTTATGTCAGCTGTATGTTTATGTCTACATAAACAACCTGATCACCAAAACAAATTCCTCGTACGTGTGAAAGCTCTTTGTGATACACATCTTTCTTCTCCCTTCAGGGAAGTTACCAGATGCTGTGAATTTTTGGCTCGGAGAGGCGAGCGCCGTCACGTCCAGTAAGACCTGAACACGACACGCCCGGCTGTGTGTTTAACGTAAACACGTGACGTGAATAAATACTGTGTGTGTTTCTGCGTCAGTGCACAAAGACCACTATGAGAACCTGTACTGCGTGATTTCTGGAGAGAAGAACTTCGTCCTGCTGCCTCCCACAGACCGCCCCTTCATCCCCTACGGTAACCATAGCAACCCATCCACCGCTAACAGCTCCGTGTAATCCCCTGGTAACCATAGTAACCGTCTCCGTGTATCAGGTGCGTATCAGCCTGCTGTCTACCGTCAGCGGGACGACGGCGAGTTTGAGGTCGTCGATCAAAGCGACTCTGAGAAGGTGCGTTCAGGTGTCTGTTAATGTCAGCGCTCCCTGCTCTATTTAAAACACATTTCACCCTAACCCTCCTCCCGCCTCCCCCCCACAGGTCCCGTGGATCCCTCTGGACCCTCTGGACCCGGACCTTGACCGGTACCCGCAGTACCGGAGAGCGCGACCGCTCCGCTGCAGCGTGAAGGCCGGAGAGATGCTGTACCTGCCGTCCCTGTGGTTCCACCACGTCCAGCAGTCCCACGGCTGCATCGCAGGTACAGACACCTGAACGCACCACAGGACAGGTTTTTACCTCGTCCACACTCGCTTCCTGTTTTGGAGCCGGTGTTACACTATATTTGGTGACCCGTCAGATTCTGTGACCTGCAGGAAGAAGTACTCGGATCCGAAGTACTCAGTATAAATACCAACCACAGATGGTATAAGCGAGGTGGGCGTAGCCGCAGTGACGTCACTGGCTGGTTTGTGGACTACTGTTTTTGTTTTTAGAAAACCAGAAGTGACCATATTTGGACTTTGAGGGCGGCGCTAGCTAGCTTGATTAGCAAGGTGCATCTGTAATTCATGTTAACTGCTAGAGAGAACGCAGGTTTAAGGTGCGTCAGCACTGCCACTTGGTACAAGCGTGTAAAATGACTTAATTACAAGTAAAATCCTGCATTTAAAATCCTATGAACTAAATTTAAAAGTAATATTTTCAGTACTGATGAGTCATTGTGTGAGCATGATTTTAATAACAGTCCCAGGCTGATTTTACTTTAGTACTTGAGCTGGTAATACTTCTATAACTTAAAGGAGACCAATTATTCTGCTTTTCCAGCCCTATATTGTAGCTCTGTGACTCCTGTATGGCAGCTTTGCATGATTCAAAAAAGTTATTTCTGTCTCATACTGACTCTTCATGTAGGCCTTCATTTCAGCCTGTGTCTGAAACGAGCTGTAGATGCTCCTGTCTCTTTAAGCCCCCCCTCAAAGCCCACTGTCTTCTGATTGGCCGAGACCTGAAGCATGTTGTCGCTGGGTGGAACGGGCAGACTGAGCGTTGCCGTGGGAGCACATGACCATATACGGACCAGCCAGGTTTTTGATAAATACTTTGGCCATGTTGAACATGAACATCCAACATTATAACATAATGAAAAGCAACAGGTCTTTAACATGTAATGTAAATTAATGTTATGTAAATTGGTATAAATACTTTTACTTAAAGGAGTCCAACGCTGCAGGTCACAGAATCTGATGGTTTAACACGTCACAATATGAAAAAACCCACATTATATAAACACTAAAGACCTCCTGCCCCCCCACCAGTCCACATTTTAAAAAACTACTTCCAAGGATCTCGGATGCAGATCTGAAACTAATGCCGTCAGTTATTCGGCGGTCGTGTTTGTGTCTCTGCTGCAGTGAACTTTTGGTACGACATGGAGTACGACATCAAGTACAACTACTTCCAGCTGCTGGAGACGCTGTCCGAGGTCTCGGGGTCGACGTGACATCACAGCAGCTGCATGATGTCACGGTGACATCACGACTGGGTTTGGGTAAATAAAGTGAAATAATGAAAATGACACGAAGCTGCTGTGAAATAAATAAAGTTGTAACCTCTGCAGAGACTGAAGTCTGTTTGATTTAAACATCTGAAGATGATGCGAGGCGACATCTGTGAGGAGACACTCGACCTGCAGAGGACGTGCCGTCGAGTTCAGGTGTGAAGAAGCAAAATCCAGAAACAAATGTTAAAACTTTGACAGATAAACGTGCTCAGATGTGAAACACACGTCGAATCGTTCAGCGTGACTTCACGATCTGACGTCCAGAGCAAACATCTAGAAACCAGAGAGACGCTGCAGAACCTCCTGAGAATGTTTTTTACTTCAGTCTGTACATCCATGCTGTGCCAACAGTGCTAACAGGTGACTCGGCCAGTTTGACTAATTGGAAACACATATTGGCTATAAAACATTGTAGCCCACAGCTAACTCACTTACTGAACACATGGCTCCACGTCCTGTTTTCCCAAAGCATTATGGGAGATGTAGTTCCAAACCTAAGAGCGTGATTATCCCCCAAACAAGAGTTAGAAAATCCATTAAAGGTTTAGTGTGTAACATTTCTGAGGATCTAGTGACAGAAACAATATAAGATCCACACCTGACATAATGTTTTTATTACCTTAGTATGAAGTAAATGTACCAGCCGGACCCCGAGCCTCAGAAGCAGTCGCTTTCAAAGCAGGGCTGAGCGGTGACTGAGAAGCTGCTTGTAGTTCACAGCACTCACCACTAGATGTCACTGAAACCTTCCTGTTACACTTTGTTCCTGATGTTTTTTACTTTGACATGATTCCAACTAAGGCTGAACAAATTCATCGAAATCACAATATGCACTGCTGCATTTTCAAAAGTGTTTGTAAACATATCATTTTAAATAAAATACTGTGGTGCTGCAAAGATCACAGCATAATCATTTAAATGTTGCACCGAGATGTTTTCTAAACTCAAACTCTGTAACATGAACAGAAAAACCTGTCGCTGACGCAACAGACGAGCCAAACAGGAACCAATGAGAAAGCACTTTATTAAAGCAAAACATCTTTTCAACAGAGAAACCGCCGGCAGACAGAAAAACAACAAACCCTTAAAAAAAACAAACTAAAATCTCTGAAGGTCAAAGGTCATTTCTTTCTTTTTTATAGTCAGTCACTTTCTAATATTGCATCGTCTCCGAGACTCAAGGCCACGTTTCCTCCTCGCCACAGGTGATTATCACTCCGCTGATCGAAGAAACACGAGGTCACGACCAGAAGAAGGATCCTCGTTCAGACTCATAAACTCTTTGTGATTTATGTACAAATGTAAACACAAACAAGGTGCAGATAAAAGCTACTGCAGATTCATTTCTGCTCATCAAGATGGCGCCCACTGAAGCTCCGCCTCCTCACAGGTGAACACAGAGCGACCGTCAGAACACAGAACAGATAGTGACGATCACCTTTAGCCCAACGGTTTATATTTAAATTAAACAGATAAAAGCTGCAGATTCTGATTTTTCTGCTGGTTTTTAAACGCATCATGCTGAACATCAAACGACAAGCTTGTTTAAAGGACACCTGCTCTCGTGGTGCATCATGGGAGCACCGGTGAACGCAGGTGTCCAGCTGACGATCGTCAAACTAACCTCAGCCCGTTTGTGTCCGCGCGGAAACACAAAGACGGTTTGTTTGCTGCCACTTTGCGGCGCTTTCTAATTCATGCAAGGAAATCACGCCGCCGCCAGAGAGGAGAGACAGGAAGTCATCAGTGTAGATGACGAGGAGGCCGAGTGAACAGACAAAGCACGTCAGTTTGTGAGCTTTATATTGTTTTCGAGAAGTCTCGTCATTTATTCGGCTTCTCTGCGACGACAACCGAGGGTTAACTGAGCCGCCGCCAGTAAAGGGCGGGAAACTTCCCCGTTTAGCGTTAATGTTGATCTGAGCCGTTTATATTTGTTCCACAGAATCTTTCATGGTTAGTTTTTATTTTTACAGACACGAGAAAACACGTTTCAGTTAATCCGCTGATGTCAGACTCGCTGCAGACGGAGGAGAAGAGTCCTGGCAGAGACACTTCCTGCCTCCAGCTAACGCTAACGAGCAGCCGCCAACGCGAGGCCGCCAACGAGCTGCCGTTAACGCGAGGCTAACGAGATAACGAGATAAACGACTGACGGCGTGAGAACAACTTGTTGAACGGCTGTGAGGAAGCGGGCGGAGCAGCAGGGGGCGCCACCTGCTGAGCGACAGCGTGAAGCAACACGGCTCCAGAACAAACTGTTTGTTGTCGTTTACTTTTAAATTTCCTCAAACTGAGCTGAACCCAGTCAGGTAGCTCTGAGCTGCTGTTGCATCATGGGAGCAGTCTCTAACACAGGCTCAGTCGTCGGCGCGGCCCCGCCTGTAGATCGGCACGTTGATGCTGTGG
>NC_060160.1:124492-124957 GCF_021292245.1 Micropterus dolomieu | reverse complement strand
CTAACACACACACACTGACACCAACACCAACACACTAACACTAACACACACACACTGACACTAACACACACACACTGACACTAACACACACTAACACCAACACACACACACTGACACCAACACACACACACACACTGACACTAACACACACTAACACCAACACACACACACTGACACCAACACACACACACTGACACCAACACACACACACTGACACCAACACACACACACTGACACTAACACCAACACACACACACTGACACCAACACACACACACTGACACTAACACACACTAACACACACACACTGACACTAACACCAACACACACACACTGACACTAACACCAACACACACACACTGACACTAACACACACACACACACACACTGACACTAACACACACTAACACACACTGACACTAACACTAACACACTGACACTAACACACTAACACCAACACACACAC
>NC_060160.1:116769-119269 GCF_021292245.1 Micropterus dolomieu | reverse complement strand
AAAATCCAACAAACACTGAACCAGAATGATGAGTTTTGTCTATTTGGATGTTTGAGCTGTGTCAAACCTTAAAGACCATATTTCCTTCAAAACCTTTAAAATGTGAACCGAAGCTCATAGAATGAATCTGTTTAAAAACCTGACTGGCAGCTGGGTGTGGCCTCTGTGAGGTCCCAGGAGGCGGGGTTAACCTCTGAGTTTTGGGGCGAGTTCAGCGCTGACAAAACATTTTTTCGACTGAAATGGTCGTTCCCTGAACACCCTGTTGTGGACGCAAGCGCATTGCGTTTTCCTGCCTTGTGTTTACAAACTTGTCGCCGCTGAATGGGTAAAACCTGTGACACGCCCACCAAACAGAAGAAAACGTACCTCAAAGCCCGTTGCACAACGTTGCGAGGAAACATGTTCAATCTGAAAATGTTTTGAAAACTTGAACTCTCCCCTGATCTGTTGCAGCAGAGAGTCAGACTGCAGCTCTGGACGTGTCTCAGGACAGCGGCGTCTGTCTGGACTACAACTCTCAGGGTTCAACAGCAGCTGACCCCCAGCAGGGGTCGTCCGTGTCGGGGCTGGGGACCGGAGCCTCCCCCTTCTGTCCCATGACCCCTATGACCCCCATGACCCCCATGACACCCGTGACCGAGAGGTCAGGAATCATCCCACAGTTACAGTAAGTCACAATGTGTACCGATACTTTATCTGCAGTGCCAATACAACCTAAGAAAAAGTGTGGCCCCCCCCAGTGGCCCCCCCTGGCAAGGAGCAAATGTATAAAATTGCTTGCGCTCTCTCTCGCATTCAATTCAAATTAGCTTTATTGGCATGAATGTAACAACAACATTGCCAAAGCATCATGTATACAACATAAGAACAATCAGCCCCATACATTTCATTAAACAAGTGTAAAGCGTCAAAGTGTGTTTGTGTTAAAAAAAGAAGCAAAAAAATAAAATGCATAAACAAAACAGTAAGCGTGTGTGTGTGTGTGTGTGTGTGTGTGTGTTTAAAAAATAAAAATATATAAAAAAATAAATAAAACAGTAAGCATGTGTGTTAAAAAAAATATATAAATGAAACGGTAAAGTGTGCGTGTGTATATTAATAGACAAAAAACAATTAATTGATTAAAAAATAATGATTTTAAAAAAAAAAAAATCTGTATCAAATGTAAATACAAAACAAGTAGTAAAATATCAAAATAATAATTTTGAAAATCTGTACAATTATTTGTTAGTCTGAGGTTCCACTGGTTGTCCTCACTTCATGGCATGAGGAGACATATTTTGCAGCAATTATTTCACATATGGGCATTTCTCCCAGTAAATAGGGGAGTTTCTGTGTGTCTGATATGAATTTGAATTCGGGGTATATTTGGGAAATGTTTGCAAAGTGTTTTTGTCTTAGTGTTTTATATTTGGGGCATGAGGTTAGAAAGTTCAGCTCTGTCTCTACCTGTCCTCTGTCTCTACCTGTCCTCTGTCTCTACCTGTCCCCTGTCACACTGGGAGCAGAGTCTCTCCTCTTGTGGTAGCCAGCTCTGTCTGTGATGACCCTTTTCTATGGCCAGGCTGTGTTCACTCAGTCTGTATGTTGTCAACATGTTTCTTAGTTTGGGACATTTTATTGTACTCAGGTAATTTGCCAGTGTGAATTCTCTTTTTAGGGTCAGATAACATTGTAGTTTACTTTGTGTTTTGGTTGTTTCTTTCCAGTATTCAGTATATTTTTCTTTCTGCTTGCTGATAATTTGGTTTGGTCTTCTTGAGTTGGTGTTGCTGTCCTGAGGTTGTTGGGGACTTGTTACTGCAGAGAGCCTCAGGACCAGCTGGCTGAGGGGACTCTTCTCTGGTTTCAGCTCCTGGTATGTTAGGGCTCTGTGATGATATGTCTGTGTTAACTGATTGTAAGTGATTGTAAAATTTAAGTGATCTTTTCTGTATTTTTAGTAGGAGGGGGTATTGGTCGAGCTCTGCTCTGCACAGGTTATTTGGTGTTTTTCTCTGCACCTGCAGGATGCTCTTACAGAACTCAGTATGGAAAGATTCTATGATTGTTTTGTCCCATTTGTCAAATTCATTACTAAGTTTTGGCCCCCAGATTTCGCTACCATAAAGAATTATTGGTTCTAGTACAAATTGTAAAATTTTCAGCCAGATTTCAATTGGAATATATATTTTAATGTTGGCTCTGTACGGACCCAGACAGTCCCCTCGTGGCCCGCCGTCGGCTCTGTACGGACCCAGACAGTCCCCTCGTGGCCCGCCGTCGGCTCTGTACGGACCCAGACAGTCCCCTCGTGGCCCGCCGTCGACCCTGTGCGGACCCAGACAGTCCCCTCGTGGCCCGCCGTCGACTCTGTACGGACCCAGACAGTCCCCTCGTGGCCCGCCGTCGACCATGTGCGGACCCAGACAGTCCCCTCGTGGCCCGCCGTTGACCCTGTGCAGACCCAGCGTACGGCAGAGCTGTAGAAGCTGCATACCGCTTGTATTAGTCAGCT
>NC_060160.1:116298-116749 GCF_021292245.1 Micropterus dolomieu | reverse complement strand
GGTTATTTGGTGTTTTTCTCTGCACCTGCAGGATGCTCTTACAGAACTCAGTATGGAAAGATTCTATGATTGTTTTGTCCCATTTGTCAAATTCATTACTAAGTTTTGGCCCCCAGATTTCGCTACCATAAAGAATTATTGGTTCTAGTACAAATTGTAAAATTTTCAGCCAGATTTCAATTGGAATATATATTTTAATGTTGGCTCTGTACGGACCCAGACAGTCCCCTCGTGGCCCGCCGTTGACCCTGTGCAGACCCAGCGTACGGCAGAGCTGTAGAAGCTGCATACCGCTTGTATTAGTCAGCTTGTCAAAGCTCTTTCTAGCAGGACGTTCAGGGAAGCAGGTGCTTCCAGGTAAGTGTTTGTCTCCCTGGGTGTTCATAGTTGCAGCTCTTTCCCCTGTTCGAGCGTTCAAGTCCCCACAGAGTAACACATTTCTCATGGTTTT
>NC_060160.1:100308-116278 GCF_021292245.1 Micropterus dolomieu | reverse complement strand
CTCTGCACGGACCCAGAGAGTCCCCTCGTAGCCCGCCGTCGACTCTGTACGGACCCACAGAGTCCCCTTGTAGCCCGCCGTCGACTCTGTACGGACCCAGAGAGTCCCCTCGTAGCCCGCCGTCGACCCTGTACGGACCCAGAGAGTCCCCTCGTAGCCCGCCGTCGACCCTGTACGGACCCAGAGAGTCCCCTCGTAGCCCGCCGTCGACTCTGTACGGACCCAGAGAGTCCCCTCGTAGCCCGCCGTCGACCCTGTACGGACCCAGACAGTCCCCTCGTGGCCCGCCGTTGACCCTGTGCAGACCCAGCGTACGGCAGAGCTGTAGAAGCTGCATACCGCTTGTATTAGTCAGCTTGTCAAAGCTCTTTCTAGCAGGACGTTCAGGGAAGCAGGTGCTTCCAGGTAAGTGTTGGTCTCCCTGGGTGTTCATAGTTGCAGCTCTTTCCCCTGTTCGAGCGTTCAAGTCCCCACAGAGTAACACATTTCTCATGGTTTTATAATGGTTAACTTCCTCCTCAAGAATAGAGAAAGTATCTGGGTTGTAGTAGGGGGTTCTGATGGAGGTATGTAGATGGCACACATGTAGACATGTTGCTCTGTTTGTTCATTTTCAACCATATATTAGCTTCTTCTTCTTTAATAACTGATGGACTGGCTCAGTTCTGATTTACACCATATAGTCAGGCCTCCTGAATCTCTGCCTTGGGTTATTGTGGGATTTTTTGTTGATGGTATAATAATGTCAGTGTAGCCGTGAGGACGACCAGTGGAAACATCTTCTCTGCACCATGTCTCCTGTAAAACTATGATGTCAGAGTCTTTAACTCTCTATTAAAATCTGGATTTCTGCTCTTTAAACCAAAAGCTGATGATCTCAGACCTCAAATGTTCCAACATGTTATTGTGAACGATTTCATCTCCAAGTGTAATCTGTTCAAAAATTAGACCTTAAACACCTTAAAAAACAAATAATAGTAAACTAGATATTAAACAATACTAGTAACAAACGAAAAGGGGGGAAAAAAAGTATAAAAAGAGGAAAATAGTGTTGTAGGTAAATGAATAAAATATTAAACTTTGAGTGACATTTTTAGAGTGTATTATGTGTGAAATACTGTTAAGAATTGTCCTTATATTGTTATTGGTTTAAAATGATATCCAACATGCCAAACTATGAATTATTGTGATGTCTCTAAGAGTCTCTGCTCTTCCACCATGTAGCCATGAGGCCAGAGCAGAGCAGGTTTAGCATGTGTAATATGTCTTTGAGTTCACCAGAGGGGGGCGGGGCTGTGGCTCTTCTCACCGCTGCAGCGTAGTCCAGTCCAATAGGCTGCTGCTCCTGTAGTCTCGGTTCTGCCGTTGGGATGAGGGGGGGTACAGGACCTCCAGGCTGGGGGGCTCTCTGGCTGGGTATCAGGGGCCAGTGTTGTGTTGGCTGTGGGTTTGTGTGTGTGTCTCTCACACTCGCTCTCTCATGTTAAGTGTTTTGTGGAGCCAGGCTGTTTGTTGACATGTTAAAAAACACAGTGGTAAGAGAGTTTTGTAGTTTTACAGTTATCTATCTTTTGAAATGGTTGGTGCCATTTTTACATAAAAATATGACACTGGTCAAATCGGTGGTTAAAGTGGGATATTTCAAGAACAACTGTTGTTGAATGTAACACAACTCTATACAGACACTGATGCCGAGGTGCTTTATCTGTAGTATTGACACGCACACTGTTTGTTTGTGTGGGTGCGTGCAGGAACATCGTCTCCACGGTGAACCTTGGCTGTCCGCTGGATCTGAAGTTTATTGCCCTCCAGGCAAGAAACGCCGAGTACAACCCGAAGGTACGTCGCCTCTCCGTCAGGTGATTACTGAGTGTTGCTGACGACAGATTCACCTGTGTGAGATAAAAACCATGCAGGAATGTCCAGATTATCTGCCAGGATGTAAACCTGAGGCACATCTGCCTCCACTCCGTGACGAGCTGGTCAGCACGGGGGTGCGTTTACCACAGGAAGTCATTCAGAGTGTCAGTATACTGCATTTCTACTGTACATTTCAGCCAATACTACTTCTTCTTGCATTTAACACATTTATACATCGTAGAAAAATGCAAATATTTTACATACATACATGGTGTGAAAAAGTGTTTGCCCCGTACTGATGTCTCTTGCATGTTTGGGATTTGTTGTGTTAATAGTTGCGATCAGGACATTGTGAAATCCTGGAGCGACTGTAAGGCTACAACCACTCTGCTACACTGGTTTTTAAACAGAAACAATCTCTGTCCTCACCAGCGTTTTAGCTGCATATCAGAACTGATCTGTCTGTATTTAAACGGCTGAAAACGCACATCATGTGACCGTTCACGTTTGTTCAAGATTCGTCTAAAGAAGAAAGTTCTACTAGAGACGAACGAGGAACAGCGATGGTGAAGAACCACAGCAGAGATTTCTCTGCATGGACCACGGGAGGACAAAGAGACCGTGGCGGCGGGAAACGTAGCAGAAGGTCTGCGGTTTAAAATCAAAGCAGGAGGGTAGATGGACCCCTACGTAGGCTCGTCACCCGTCCCTTAAAATGCAGAATCATCCCGTATTTGAGAACTAAATGGTATATAATAGTTTTCTGAGTTGTCTTTAATGCAGCATCCCATGCAAACTATCCCACCTGCATTCTGTAAACTCCTCTTCTACCCCTGATTGGGTAAAACTCGCTGCCATTGATGGTTTGATTAACACTGTCAGGTTCGGGGCCAATCGGAGTCAGGTAAGGGCGGGTCTCTTGGCAGGGAGTCGAGTTGAAATAACGGCGGCAGCAGCTCCAAAGGCTTCTTGGAAGTCAACAAAACAGGCATATGCCTTTCTTTTCTTAATGTTTAATTCTTGATCAGTTGGAGTCTGGAGGGTAAATATATGTTCAGACAGTCTGACCGCTAGTCTGCTGAGTTCATCTGTTCACACTGACTTCAACAGCAGATGGCTCATTATGACGTCGGCTGGTATCAATCTTAATACTTCAACATGTTTTAAGTTATGATATACAACCATAAGGCCTGCCGTTGCTGGGCCCCCGAGGGGTGGGGCCCCCGCTCAGGTAGGCGTCCCTTATTTTCCTGTATTGAAGGTGGCGACCCTACCCGTACGTGACCAGTTTCAACGCGTAGTCTTTCTGATTCTGTGACTTCAGCAAACGCTGTACAAATAAGAAAGCTGCACTTCAGCAAACGCTTTCCGTGACGTCGTGGCGAGCAGCACTTCGATTTAGTTTGTCTGTAGCTCGCATCTTCCCGACCGTCCACACTGTCCCGTTTTCACTACAGGGTTCCAAATCAAATGACTTGAAACAGTGAACCACTTTCAAAACAGCACTGCTAAACCGCTAACGCGCTCACAGACTTTGAGTTAACTCAGCGGATTCTGTCAAGGTTTATATTATATACATGAGGTTTAGCGTTAGCTTAGCATTAGCTCTAGAATACTTTGTGTTCAGTGGTCCTGTGTGTGGTAAACACAGATGGAACGTCTCAGAAGCTACTGGTGGGGTTCAGTTCTTGTGTTGTGTTTCAGCGTTTTGCGGCGGTCATCATGAGGATCCGCGAGCCGAGAACCACCGCGCTGATCTTCAGCTCGGGGAAGATGGTCTGTACAGGAGCCAAGAGGTCAGTCTACCTGTCTCACCTGTCTGTCTCAGGTTACAGGTACGATCAGGACTTACAGGACAGTTTATTAACCAGCTTCTCTCACGTGTCTGAGCACGTGCAGCGAGGAGCAGTCGCGACTGGCGGCCAGGAAGTACGCTCGGGTGGTGCAGAAACTGGGTTTCCCCGCCCGCTTCCTGGACTTTAAGATCCAGAACATGGTGGCCAGCTGCGACGTGTGCTTCCCCATCAGACTGGAAGGTCTGGTCCTGACACACCAACAGTTCAGCAGGTAGAAACACTGACGATCGGTGAGGGCATGAGGTTAGCTTAGCTTAGCACAAAGACTAAGGCCTAAAAATGCACCTTCCAACAACTGCAAAGCTGTGATCAGCGGATTCACTGAGGGGTGCAGAACCTCTGAGTGCTTCATGTTCTGTTCAGCCGGTGACGCTGACCAATAGAAAGCCTTGTAGCAAACCCCCGATGTCCTGCCAGAGCCGACCTTTGAGTCCAACGTGGAGGAAGCTACTGTTGTTCGCTGCGTCACCATTTAATCTGATTTAAGCTCCAGTCAGAGTCGCTGTTTTACATGCGTTTTCCCCACCAGATTTTAGGTTAACTCACTTGATGCTAATTTGGAGTTAAGTGAGAGCTGTCGGGGGGGGAAAACCTGCGTTTGCACACAATTGACCCTTCGCTAAGCCACGCCCGAATACGCAGCTGGCCAATCGCAGCGCAGTATAGGACTCTGTCTGAGTTCTGACACTTTCATGGCTCCATTGACTCTAATGCAGAAAGAGTCGTTTTCTAGCTTCCTTCTGGCTGTATTTTCTAAGATCTGGTCAAACGCTGTTCCTGCAGCGTCTTGTAATATTTACAGCAGCTACCCAGAGAGGCTGAAAGGAGAAGGACGATTTATTCTCTCTCCAAAACCTGAAACAAATCCAGAAAAATGTCAGCCGTGGATCGTTCCTAATGTGATGTTAGTTAGCTAACGCTGGCTAACTTCCTGCTTAATGTAACGTAATAAAGTCCTGCTGTTCTGCTTTTTAATGACTGTAATAATGAACAGAGGCCGACCAGCTGTACAGGAACACTGCTGATCCTTAATGTCGTTGTCCTCTTTCTCAATCGTCAGGTAATAAAGTGGTTCACTTTAGCTTCTGTCTTTATTTTTTCACGTCAGTCTGACAGCCTGAATAAAACCTTCAAATGTACAATGTCAAACTGTCTGCTTCTTTCTGAGGTCGCTTTGTCCAACAGCATTTCTCCAGCGAGTGCAGTAATAGGAGGCGCCGTGATACAAGTCCGACAGTTTGTTGGCAACTTTAACTAAGGGGGGCGTGGCTAAGCGAAGGGTCAGTTAGGAGCTGGAAGACTTCACAAAGTCAGATGTGCAGTAATGATCCTAACCTTGAGCATTTCCTTTTAATTTAGCCGGGCTAGCAGTTCTCCCCTGTTACCAGTCTTTGTGCTAAGCTCGGCTAATCACGTTCCAGGAATCCCCAAAATGCCAGCGTTCCTTTCAGTCATGACATTTTATTTTTTTCCTTCATCCGCGTCACATGCTAACAATGGCGTCTCAAACGTTCCCATTAGCTTAGCGTTAGCTTCTTGTTTTGTTAGCGTAGCATTTGAATTGAGTTTCTTTTTCACCTGAAACTAGTGAACAAGACAGAGTTTAACATAAAAGTTCAGTCGCTGGGAAGCCTTCAGATGAACATCTTTTAAATCTTTTTAAAGGGTTGTACAACACTTAAACGTTGATAAAAAGTTTTCTGTGTTTCCGTGTCCAGTTATGAGCCGGAGCTGTTTCCTGGCCTCATCTACCGCATGGTGAAGCCTCGCATCGTCCTGCTCATCTTCGTGTCTGGGAAAGTGGTTCTGACCGGTAATGAAACTCAAATGTCCCACCGTGCTTAAACAGTGAAGTAGCAGCAGACACTAGTGAACAGCTGCACGTTGGAAGAGCATCGTTCGATCAGTTGTGACTCTGTCGGGGAGAGCCGGGACGACTGAAACACTTTTCTGATGAGCGTCCCTTTAAAAGCAGCTGTGACGTGTGTTTGATCAACACTCGGTGCTGCTGATTCTTCAGTCCCGACCGCTTTTATTTAAAATGTCAAACAAAACATGACGAACATATTGTGCCCGTTATCTTATTAAAAACCTGTTCATTTTTAGAACACGGGGCCTAACGTTCAGTGCACTTTTGGATGTTTACGTAGATCAGCCTGAAGCCGGGTGTTGCGAGTCGCCAACAGTCGGGCTGTGATGGATACTAACGGAACATTTGTCCTCGATTACGATGTTGTTTTGACCTCCATCGTTCACCGAAGAGGTTCTGATTTTCAGTTTCGATTACTTTTCAATAAATCGTGTTGGACAGATGCAAAATATCTGGAGCCGTCGGCCGACTTGACATCCACATCTGACTAAGAGCAGGCAGCTACTTTTTCACCACTAGACTGCGCTGAGGGAGAAGCAGATAAAGAAAACAAGACAAGCGATCAAACGCCACAGCGAAGAGGAGAGCTGCTCACTGCATGCTGGGTAGTCTCTGAGGAACGTTCATAAAGTCACAGCGCGGTCTCTTGGCCCCGCGGGGCCGCTCTGCGCTCCTCAGGTGATCAGATACGGCGCCGCTCTATGGACAGTAACCATGGCAGCGGCTTGTGCGCGCTACACAGCTGCAGCCTGTTTAACTTGAGTTAAATTACAGGCTGCGTAACTTCAGCTGAGAGGCTGAATTCCCTCCTGCTGATGTCCTCTTCAGATTCTGGAAACTCCCAAACAGCGAGGATCAGTTCGGCGGCGGGCGTGTGCGTGAGGCGAGCGCTTCTCCTCCCTCTGACTGCTGAACAGACTGTAATTAGAAATATTTTCTAACTGCTGTGTGAAGGGAAAAATCTGTTTAAAGCAAACCACATGTTACTGCACTTTAATGCATACAGCAGTACACTTAAATTAAAAGGCCAAAGCACTACTTTAGGATTCATTATTCAAATTTGACGCATCAAAATGGCTCCCCAACACATTTCTGACACATCGCTGATATCTAGCACGCCAAATATCTGTCGGCCGACTCGGCGTCCACATCCAGCCAATGAGAGCAGGCCTCCAACTGTAGGTTAGACGTTTCCTGCTGCCTGCGTCTGCTGATCCGTCCTTTCACCCAGATTCTTTGTCTTTAGAATAACAAACAGCTGTTTCCTGTGCAGGATCGCTCATTTCACCTGTGTTTTCTTGACCAAACGTGGTTTGGAGACCAGCGTCAGGTGACTCCGCCGCTGTCAGCTCGTGGAGCGTGTGACCTCCTGTCACCGGTCAGTCACGCTGTGTGAACGCCACGACGGCTTCAGGACTCCTGTTCCAAGACGTTAGGAGCTTCCTGTGTGAAGAAATGGAGAAATGCGCTGGTATAAGGACACAATTAGAAATCTCAGCTCATCTTTTGAAACAGACGGCCGCTCACCTCTTTGGCCTCTCCTCAAACGGAGAAGGATCGCTCTCCTCGGCGACATAATGTTCGCACATCGAGGATGTAAGTCTGTGAATGAGTCTGTAGCAGAGCAGGTGCTGCAGTAACGTCTTCTTTATAACAACACGGTGGCAACGATCTGCATCTGTTCATCAGTCCTCTCAGAGTCACGTACAGCGAGACGCAGCGACGGGAGAGCACAGCTAACCAGATATATCAGAACGTGAACTTTGGCTCGGACCTCTGTGCGGACTTTCAGGTGTGGAAGGACCCTGCGTCATCCTTGACTTCCTGCTTCCAATCATATTAAGTGATTTACAGTTAAAAATAACTGAATCATCAAAGACGAGGTCGAGCGATCACTTCCCGTCTCACAGACGTCAGAGTCCACCTGATTGTTCTGGCGATATATGCTACCTTTATGTTCCCTTTTCCACTCTCGCAGGATTAGTCTTCTGTTTTTTGATTGATCATTTCAGGGGCAGCGTCTTCAGAATCATTTTACATTGCACCGCTGCTCGCTGCATGTGCACTGGAAGGAGGGGGGAGCTTATTTCAGATATCAGCGTATAATGATTTGTTGTTGTTGTTGTTGCTGGCGATCAGCCGCTGTCTCGACGGCGTGCCCAACAGCAAGGCTGCACAGACGTATGGCCGTGGAAACGGACCGCGCTTATGGGTCACGCGCGTGCGCAGAACCGCTAAGTAGCACCTCTCGATAGCGCGCGTGAATGGACAGAACACCGGCTCTGAGAAAGTTGTTTCATTGGTTGCGGCTCTCCCCGACATCATTACGAGTTGCCGTGATCAACATTGAACATCGGTGCTCTCTGCGGTAACGAGTTAACTGCGAGACAAAGATCTTATGATGAAAATGAAACAGACGTGTTGTTGTAAGATGGCCAGATCAGCTGCTGTCATCTCCTCACACCCTTTTAGAAATGAACTTGTTTTCATTTTGTAGTCGTGTGTTTAAATTCCAGGAGCTAAAGAACGAGCTGAGATCTACGACGCGTTTGAGAACATTTATCCGATCCTGAGAGGCTTCAGGAAACAGTGAGGCCCCGCCCCCTCTGACGCCACTTCCTGTTCATTTGTAAATGCACGTTTACTCTCTGGATATCAGTTTGTTTGTGTTGTGGATGGTGAAGGAGTCGCTTTCTGTTTGAGTCTCTGTTGAATGTTTCGCCATCCTGAAAGAAAATAAATGACAGTTTTCCAAAAAGATTTTCTGTTTTATTTAGACTCTGATCAGAAACTCCCTTTACGATCGATGAGCTCTGTTCATCCAGTCTGGTTCCCCGCTTGGATCTGTGTGTGGATCTTTTGAACAGGTGCAAGAACAGCAGTCCGTACAGTTATTTTTATTAGGGGCCGAGACATCTAGCATAGATAAAGTGAAAACAGCAGTCCAGCGTTTGCACCACAGTGTTTTAGCGGCTGCTAATTTGCAACACCCGTCCCTAGAAGGGCTTTTAAAGAAACATTAATACGATGCATTACAGTATAAGTCGAGATGAAAGGAGGTAAAATGAGTAAATCAAAATGAATGATGAGAAACATGCAATGCTAACTACAGTAGACTGGAAGTGCGTGAACCAACCAGGCCTCTTTTGTGTGTTTAGGTAGCACGTTTCACAGAAAACTTTAGTCGCCACTTGAAGCGGCTCTGGTGGATCATCTGCTGCTTTGTGGGGTCAGCAGATCTTTAATCCCTGTGAGCCGAGCCCGAGTGAGACGGGGTCAGACATGTGATATGTAATGAACGAAAGAGACGCGACGGCCCGGTGAGAGCTACGCTGAGCAGGACGCAGCGAGGATGTCTGATGGAATCTGCTCACACTTCATACCTGATCCGCCTCTTTCGTGTGAACGCGCTCACGGCGGGATGGGAAACCCTGGGTTGACCTACAGAGTTGATGACCGGCTTGGTGTGACAGTTTATCCTGAGTGGAGAAAGATTCGGGCCCCCGGAGGGCTTGGTGGTTCGGGCCCCCGGCGGGCTTGGAGGTTCGGGCCCCCGGCGGGCTTGGAGGTTCGGGCCCCCGGCGGGCTTGGTGGTAAGGGCCCCCGGCGGGCTTGGTGGTTCGGGCCCCCGGCGGGCTTGGAGGTTCGGGCCCCCGGCGGGCTTGGAGGTTCGGGCCCCCGGCGGGCTTGGAGGTTCGGGCCCCCGGCGGGCTTGGTGGTAAGGGCCCCCTGCGGGCTTGGAGGTTCGGGCCCCCGGCGGGCTTGGTGGTAAGGGCCCCCGGCGGGCTTGGAGGTTCGGGCCCCCGGCGGGCTTGGTGGTTCGGGCCCCCGGCGGGCTTGGTGGTTCGGGCCCTGGGAGTCTGTGTGCTTGCGTTGGATGAACTGGGGAGAGTTCAATCTCCAAACGTTCAGACCGGTTTGCAACATTTTCGGGTTGAACGACATGTTTCTGAATGTTTCCACAAGGGGCCCTGAGGAATGTGTTCTTCTGTTTGGTGGGCGTGTCTCCGGTGTTACCCAATCAGCTGCCACGAGTCTGTAAACACAACGCTGTTAGGAAGGCAGGGAAATGCAGTGTTTTGTCTGCGCTGAACTCTGCAGCCTGTTGGAACGTGAACGAAGCTCCGCCCGCCGCGTTACGTCATTATATAAACAAACCGTGGCCACGCCGTCACGTGTTCAGAGGAAACCGGAAGTGGCGGACTCATCTTCTTGCTCTCCAAAACAAAAACACCTCTGAGCCTGTTGTCGTTTTACAGCCGTGACAGCGGCATCACGGGAAAATAAGGAGCCAGAGGGGAAACATGAAGTAGCGGAGTTAGCTTCACAGTTAGCATTAGCGTCAAGCAGCTAGCGTCAGATTAGCTGGTTAGCTCCGTTAGCTCCGTTAGCTCCTAGCTCCCCGCTCCATGGCGTCCTCCTCCTCAGCGGGACTCCCACCGCGGGGACCGGACCGCGCTGCTGCTTCGGCCTCCGGGGGGAGGCCGCCAGTCCGGCCGCACCACCCCCACCCGGCTCACTCCGCCCCGGGCTGTGTGATGGCGGAGTCGGTGGACGACGCGGAGGGTCTGTACGTGGCGGTGGAGCGGTGCCCGCTGTGCAGCACCTCCCGCCGCAGGCTCACCTGCGCCCGCTGCGTCCAGGCCGGAGACTTCGTGTACTTCGACGGGAGGAACGCTGAAAGGTAAAGTCCAGAGCTTCGAGATGCCGAACTCCATTAACAGATTCAGACTTTTTACTTTGGCTCTCGTTTCCCCGCAAAACCTCCAAACGCATGAGGATAAATAAACTGTGGGGATAAAAACACGAACCCTCGGGACAGTTCGGCTGTGATTTCAGTAGAACACATTAATTCAGACACGTCTTAAACGCCCTATCTGTTCACATCTTCTGCAATATGAACCTGTTTTTCTTCTTTACGTTAAGAAGGGGGAAAGTTAAAGGAAACTCGGGTCCAGATCAAAAACCACTACACCTAGACCTGTCAAATCTGGACTAGATCATTCTAGAGAGGCTAAAGATTCTTTAAGACACCGTTTCAGGTTTGTGAAACCTTTATTCTATTTGTGAAAATGCAAAAAAGGGCTTTGGGTGGTCTACATGTAAAACTGATAGATCTCCCTTTTTTCATTTTCACAAACAGAATAAATGTTTCACAAACCTGAAACGGTGTCTTAAAGAAACTTCAGCCTCTCAAAGCCTCTCTGGGTCTAGTCCAGATTTGACAGCTGCACGTATAGTGGTTTTTGATCTGGACCTGGTCTAATGTGGTCTACATGTGAAAAATCCAAAAATATAAATGGCCCTTTTTTGCATTTTCACAAACACAATAAATGTTTCACAAATCTGAAACCTTCAGCCTCTCTGGGTCTAGTCCAGATCTGAGAGCAGTGGTTTTGATCTGGACCCGTTAACTGCTGAATCAGGAGCTACCTTCTCTCCGCACATCGAGCTGCAAGTTATGTTTTAATGTCAGCGCAGCCATGACCTCGCCGAGGCTAGTTAGCATTGGCAGAAGCTGTTTGGGATGTGTAACGTGGTGTTCGCTTGCTGTTAGCTGCCCTGCTACGGTTACACAACATGTGAAAACCCAAAATAACTTTGACCTCATAGTTTTCATATCAGAGGGAAGTTTCCCAAACTGGGTTGTGGGGACCACCAGGGGTCTCTGAGGTGCGTCCAGGGGCCCTCAACAACAGAACAAGGACCTTTTAAAGCACCTTCTCACCTGCTCTGTAAAGGTTTATGCCGGTTTAGTTACGGTTTAGTTTGTGTTCTTCAGATACGTAGAAAAGTTGGAGCGGCTGAAGACGCTGAAAGAAGAAAAGGAGCAGCTGCAGCAGAGGTAAGACTTTATAATCTGATGAAGACGGGATTAAAGCATGTGTTAATGTGAGCCGCGCAGCGCTGCAGCCGTTCATATCACCATCAAACCCTCTCTCCTCAGAGTCACGCAGGCCATGGACAGGAAGCTGCAGGCCGACGAGGTGGTGAGTAAAAGCCTGCGACCTTTGACCTCTGTGGAAGCAAAGAAAGGCTAAATAGTTTACATTTTATAAGCAACTGAATACCTGAATGTGAGATTTAAACACTGATATTTTACGTCACTGGTTTGACTTCTACTCTTTGTAATTTCCAGAAGGTCACTGTTAAGGTTTGCCGTTATTTGTTTTCTTCAGGTTCATAAATTCAGAAAGAAATCTCAGCAGGTAACGGCAGACCGGCCTCAGGTTTTCATCTGAGTTCTGGTGTCTGAGGTAACTTTGGAGCGAGCACGCTGCGGTCTGCAGTGGGGCTGAACGATTTTCGCAAAATAATTTTAAAAAATTTTTAAAAGAATTTTTAAGCTCTCAACCTGACATATGATGATGCAGGAATTATTATTCAGAGAAGAAATATCAAATTTTAATAATATGAGCACGATAATTTGAGTCATGGCATTAAATAATGATAGAATATCAGGTCAGACCACAAGAAAAACCAAGTTCACTGCAAAAACCCTCAGTTCAACCAGCAATTAATGCGTCCTGATCTCCAGGAGTCCATCTTTCTGTGTCCCAGTGAGCAAACAAAAAATACTCAGTCTGAGGTTCAGTTCAAAAGTTGGCCAACGAAAATAAAACCAAGAGACGCCTCTCGTGTTTAATATACAAGCTTAGTAAAAGTTTCTGCAGTGTCAGCTTCTGTCAAGCTGAAGGCCGCCGTACAACAACAGGTCAAGGTGCAGCGTAACGGGCGAAGTTGATGCTTCGTCTGCAGACCGCTTCACTCTTGGGCATCGAAAATCTCGTTTTATCACATCACGATAATATCAAACGCAATTAACCGTTCAGCCCTAGTCTGCGGCGGAGAAACAGCTGCAGCGTGATCCTCGCTTCACAGGACGTCCACTAAAGAGCCGGCTTTGCCGCTGACAGACTGTAGTTAGATCCTTTTTGTTTAACCAGAAACAAACGAACCTCCATCAGTTAGTTAGTGTTCAAAGTCCCACAGTATCACGACGATGGGCTGGTTTTGTCAGCGGGGTCTGGTGGCTTTGAACAGCGCGACACTGCGGCTGTCTCTGGTTAAACACAACCATTTCTCAACACGTGCAGCTAAAGTATGGACAGATTTCAAACCTCTCACATTCAGCCGGCTTTCAAAGTAAAATATTCTGTTTGGTTTCAGTTGGCTGGTGATTGTTAATATGATGAACATACTCGTGGCCTTTCTTTCCTTATGTCCACCTGTACACTCGCTCTGGCTGATCTATAACTGCTCAGACATGGAAGAGATTTCAGTTTTTGTCCAACGTGCTGCCTTTAATTAAAAGATTCAGCCTTTTTTATTGTGATGAAAGATTTTAGTTAAAAGCTGGTGGTGTATAAATGTTTTTAAAAAGATGTCCTGTCTCATGGTGCTTTGATCTCAAACTGCTGTTTCCTCTCAGAAGTGGAAGATCATGTCGTGTAAGATGAAGATCGAGCAGCTGAAGGAGGCGGTCGCCGGGAGCAACGAGGAGGTGACGAGCGGTGAGTGTCGTTCAGTCGCGCTCTGAATGAAAGATGTGGGATTTCCTGCGCATCCTGAGAGCAGTTTAACATCTTCTCGCTGTGTTGTAGCCGACAGCGTGTCAATAAATGCATGTTAAGCCTCCAGTAATCGACACAGCTCGGGTACTTCGCCCTGATCTCTGTTTCCGCCTCCCTAAACGACACAAACGAACTTCGTCGCTCTTTGCACTCCGTCACCGGACTTCTTCTGCGACTTGAGGCGGGGGGGGGGATGGAGGGGGGTTCGTCCCATTTGAGTTTGCAGACTTGTTCCTTCTCCTCCTCCTGCTGCAGATAAGGACGTCCTCCTGCGCTCTCAGGAGGAGGGGCAGCGGCTGCAGCGCCGGGCCGGACGCCACCAGGAGAAACGGGACAAGATCGAGCGTCACAACCGGCGGCTGGGCGAGCTGCTGGAGAGACGCAGCCGCGAGCTGCAGAGCAGACTGGGCCAGCTGGCGGCTCTGAGGCGAGACCACATCCTGGAGCTGACCACCCACATCTTCCCCACGCAGGAGGAGAAGCAGGGCAGCAGGTGAGGGCGGACGAGGTCGCCGGAGCGCCGTCTTTTCTGCGCGGAGATAAATAAACCAGTTTGGTGAGGAGGATTTAACCTGTCCTCTGCCCCTGCGTTTGTCGCTCAGAGACCCCGCAGACGTGGTGGCGGAGTGCGACCCCGCGCTGACCTCCAGCACGGTGAGCGAGCTGGCCGAGGCTCGGAGGACCACCTACCTGTCGGGACGTTGGATCTGGGACGACCAGAACGGAGAGACCAGCATCAGCATCACCGGACCGCCCGTCACGCTGCCCAGCAACGGGGACTGCTCCGCCTACTACAGCTGGGTGGAGGAGAAGAGCACCAATCAGGGCCCAGGTGAGCAGCGGGGGGGTTTTGGTCGTTTCCTCCATGAATCGATTGACTGCTTCACGTTATTAACGACTTCCTGTGTGTCTGCAGAGTTGGACCACATCAACCCGGCCCACACCATCAGCGCCGCGCTCTGCTACGCCACGCAGCTCGCCACCATCCTGTCTCACATCCTGGACGTCAACCTGCCCAAGAGGCTCTGCAACAGGTGGGACAGGAATCTCCCGCTGCCTACACTGGCAGGACAGCGTCGGGAAGACGGAGCGTCCGCTTCTTTTAATGTGTCGGAGTTTAACAGCCCTGTTTGTTCCCCTGTAGCGAGTTCTGCGGAGAGAACCTGAGCCGGTACCGCTTCACCAGAGCTCTGAGCAAACTCAACACCAACATCCTGCATCTCTGCTTCTCACAGGTCAGACAAACACCCGCACACAGGAACGAGACTCGGTGCTCAGCTGGGTTTTAGTTGAGGCCAGTAAAACTGAAGGACTGAAGAGAGTTTGTTGGGACAGTTACAGGTTCAGAAGTCTGTCTGCAGGAACCTGAAAGTATCTTTTAAAGGCACTGAACACATTTAAGCTCTCGTCTGTTATTCCTGTTTTGCTGATTTCCTCCCACTGGGGGGCGTGGCACTGTTTGAAAAGGTCATGTCAGTCAAGCAATGACGGTATAAAAGATGTAGCTGCAGGGACGTCCCCTGTTGGTTTGTGGGCTCCCGTTTTAAAGCCTCCAGTTTGGCATTTTGGAGCTAGCTAGTTTGGTTAGCTGGGATGCTAATTTTAGCTAGCAAACAGGCTTAAAACTAAATGTACTTCCTGGAAAAATGAGCTGCCGACTCCTGATGAGCTTTTCCAGGTTAAATGTACACAGAGCAGCGGATATGAGCGGCCATGGTAGCGACTTGTCAGTCAGCTTGTAGCCCCGCCCTAAAGCCCCCCCTGCTTCCTGGTCTCTGTTCCTCTAAATGGGACCATAATTTACTAAACGAACATCATGCTGTGTTGAAGAAGACTTGAAACGAGCGACTGAGACCATAAACTCATCAGGAAAGTGTTTACTGAGGGAATAAATCAGCTGAGAAGCAGAAACATTTTCTCAGCCGGACTGCAGCCGGTGGAGTCGCCCCCTGCTGGCCGCTAGAGAGGACGCAGGTTTAAGGCGCCCCCTGCTGGCTGCTGGAGAGAAGGCAGGTTTAAGTTTCCCCCTGCTGGCCGCTAGAGAGGACGCAGGTTTAAGGCGCCCCCTGCTGGCTGCTGGAGAGAAGGCAGGTTTAAGTTTCCCCCTGCTGGCTGCTAGAGAGGACGCAGGTTTAAGTCGTCCCCTGCTGGTTGCTGGAGAGGACGCAGGTTTAAGGCGCCCCCTGCTGGCTGCTAGAGAGGACGCAGGTTTAAGGCGCCCCCTGCTGGCTGCTAGAGAGGACGCAGGTTTAAGTCGCCCCCTTGCTGGCTGCTGGAGAGAAGGCAGGTTTAAGTTTCCCCCTGCTGGCCGCTAGAGAGGACGCAGGTTTGAGTCGTCCCCCCTGCTGGCCGCTAGAGAGGACGCAGGTTTAAGGCGCCCCCTGCTGGTTGCTGGAGAGGACGCAGGTTTAAGTCGCCCCCTGCTGGCCGCTAGAGAGGACGCAGGTTTAAGTTGCCCCCTGCTGGTTGCTGGAGAGGACGCAGGTTTAAGGCGCCCCCTGCTGGTTGCTGGAGAGGACGCAGGTTTAAGGCGCCCCCTGCTGGCTGCTGGAGAGGACACAGGTTTAAGTTGCCCCCTGCTGGTTGCTGGAGAGGACGCAGGTTTAAGTCGCCCCCTGCTGGTTGCTAGAGAGGACACAGGTTTAAGTCGTCCCCTGCTGGCTGCTGGAGAGGACGCAGGTTTAAGTCGTCCCCCCTGCTGGCTGCTAGAGAGGACGCAGGTTTAAGTCGTCCCCCCTGCTGGCTGCTAGAGAGGACGCAGGTTTAAGTCGTCCCCCCTGCTGGCCGCTAGAGAGGACGCAGGTTTAAGT
>NC_060160.1:91907-100208 GCF_021292245.1 Micropterus dolomieu | reverse complement strand
ATCATGGAGGGGTCTGAAATTGTCATCGTAGGTGCATGTCCACTGTGAGAGACATAATCTAAAAAACAAAATCCAGAAATCACAATGTATGA
This sequence comes from Micropterus dolomieu, assembly GCF_021292245.1. Lineage (NCBI taxonomy): Eukaryota > Metazoa > Chordata > Actinopteri > Centrarchiformes > Centrarchidae > Micropterus > Micropterus dolomieu. Next base: position 100,116 of record NC_060160.1, on the reverse strand, counting down.
TTTTTTAACTATTTATTTGTATGATACAGCTGCAAATAAGTATTTGAACACCTGTCTATCAGCTAGAATTGTGACTCTCAAAGACCTGTTAGTCTGCCTTCAAAATGTCCACCTCCACTCCATTTATTATCCTAAATTAGATGCACCTGTTTGAGGCCGTTAGCTGCATAAAGACACCTGTCCACCCCATACAATCAGTAAGAATCCAACTACTAACATGGCCAAGACCTAAGAGCTGTCCAAAGACACTAGAGACAAAATTGTACACCTCCACAAGGCTGGAAAGGGCTACGGGGAAATTGCCAAGCAGCTTGGTGAAAAAAGGTCCACCGTTGGAGCAATCATTAGAAAATGGAAGAAGCTAAACATGACTGTCAGTCTCCCTCGGACCGGGGCTCCGTGCAAGATCTCACCTCGTGGGGTCTCAATGATCCTAAGAAAGGTGAGAAATCAGCCCAGAACTACACGGGAGGAGCCGGTCAATGACCTGAAAAGAGCCGGGACCACCGTTTCCAAGGTTACTGTTGGTAATACACTAAGACGTCACGGTTTGAAATCACGCATGGCACGAAAGGTTCCCCTGCTTAAACCAGCACATGTCAAGTCCTGTCTTCAGTTTGATCCAGAGGAGTCATGGGAGAAAGTCATGTGGTCAGATGAGACCAAAATAGAACTTTTTGGTCATAATTCCACTAACCGTGTTTGGAGGAAGAAGAATGATGAGCACCATCCCAAGAACACCATCCCTACTGTGAAGCATGGGGGTGGTAGCATCATGCTTTGGGGCTGTTTTTCTGCACATGGGACAGGGCGACTGCACTGTATTAAGGAGAGGATGACCGGGGCCATGTATTGCGAGATTTTCCCTCAGAGCATTGAAGATGGGTCGAGGCCGGGTCTTCCAACATGACAATGACCCGAAGCACACAGCCAGGATAACCAAGGAGTGGCTCTGTAAGAAGCATATCAAGGTTCTGGCGCGGCCTAGCCAGTCTCCAGACCTAAACCCAATAGAGAATCTTTGGAGGGAGCTCAAACTCCGTGTTTCTCAGCGACAGCCCAGAAACCTGACTGATCTAGAGAAGATCTGTGTGGAGGAGTGGGCCAAAATCCCTCCTGCAGTGCAAACCTGGTGAAAAACTACAGGAAACGTTTGACCTCTGTAATTGCAAACAAAGGCTACTGTACCAAATATTAACATTGATTTTCTCTGGTGTTCAAATACTTATTTGCAGCTGTATCATACAAATAAATAGTTAAAAAATCATACATTGTGATTTCTGGATTTCTTTTTTTAGATTATGTCTCTCACAGTGGACATGCACCTACGATGACAAATTCAGACCCCTCCATGATTTGTAAGTGGGAGAACTTGCAAAATGGCAGGGTGTTCAAATACTTATTTTCCTCACTGTATATACAAATTAGAGGAAATTTAAATCCCACCTTGTAACCCCAAAAACTGCAGTTTAATGCAGTTTTTGTCTTTGAGCAGGTCGTTTAAAGGATGTCTCAACATTTACATGTGTTAAATATTTGAAGTATTAGCTGAAATATCAGCGTCTGTCTCTCTCAGTGGTGGTTTCAGCTCAGTCGGCGGATGTCTCGGCTCTGATCGACAGGCTTCGTGTTGCTGAACGTCGACTGGCCGAGCTGCAGACTCGGAGCACAGGTGAACAGCGTCTCACACACACTTACTGCAGAGAAGTCACGTTCGCACTCTGAGAGGATAATGCTGCTGTCCGTTTGACACGCTGGTCCAAAAACACAGAACTAAACAACTACAATTTGGTGTGAATATTTTTATAATACGTTTTAAATCGAGTTCTTTTCAAGTTTAAAAAGATCCCAAAGAACTGAAGCCAAACATTACAGCAGGTTTTAGGTTTGTGATGCTGTTTTTCCACCTGCTCGTGTTCCAGATCAAACCCTCGAGCTGACGAAGCTGCAGAGGAAACTGAACACGACGGAGAGTCTGCTGGGCACAATGAACACAGGTACGTCATCCACCTGTTCATCCATCACTTCATCAGTCCAGAGGGAACGAGCTGCTGATCGCACAGCGAAGAGTCACATGATTAAACATAAAAGAACACAATCATAATGAAAGAACCTCCTGACTCACTGTTTCCTGTTCAGCTCTGCAGGTCAGACTGAGTGTCAGCGAGGAACAGCTGAAGCATTTGAAGGCTGAAAACACAGGTGACTCTGAGCATTTCAAACTTAATGTAGATTTATATCAATGTATTGTAATGTATATAAATGATGTAAATTTACAGTATAGTTAATGTGAAATTCATACAAAGTGAAAGAGAGTTGGAGCAGAGTCAAAGTTCTTAGCTCAAAGAAACTAAAGACTGAAACTGTGGAGGATCCAACACGGTTCCCTGAGGAACTCCTTTAGAAACTTGAAGGAACCGTAATGGTTCTTGCAGAAACCTCAAACAGATATAATTGAGTTGTTAAATAGTAATTACATTATTCAGCTAAGTAAAATACATAATTATCATCATTGTAACATTTTTGGAATATCTTATAGTAGACGTGTGTTTGTGCTGATTTTGTGTTTCAGTTCAGTCTGATAAACTTTCCTTGATGGAGTCCAGACTGGCAGACAGCCTCAACAACTCAGCAGGTAGAGTTAGATTTACTTTAGTGTTTTCATAGTAGTAGTAATTACTTAATGAACCAGATATTTACTGTTTCCTCTTTAGAGCTGGAGGTCAGACTGAGTGTCAGTGAGAAACAGCTGGAAGATCTGAAGACTGAAAACGCAGGTAACTCTGAACATTTAACACTAACTGTAGATTTATATTATGTATTATTTTTAGGGCTGCAACGATTAGTCGACGTAATCAACGACATCGACTAGAAAAATTCTTCGACGTGAAATTTCATTGTCGACGCATCGTTACATAGATGCCGTTTAAGGGAGAGATAGCAATCTTCATATTAGGAACATTTCTGGTTGTTTATTCCTAACTGTAGTGCACTACAGGAAGTGCTGGGGCAGCATCGCTTCCACTGTCTGCCATGACTGCTTGACTACTCACAAAGAAGCTTTCATGCGAGCAGCAGAAAGTAAAGGAGAAAGAGGCGAACAGTTTTTTGTTTTTACAGGTTTTGTACACTACTTAAATCACTAAATACACTTCTGAGTGGTTTTGTGTCAAGTAATCAGCTGTGTAGAATTTGAATATTGGCAGTTTTACCAAAGTCGATGGTGAATCGAAAATGTGCTCAAACGTTTTTGGGGTTGAGAAGCTCCACAAGCGCCCGCAAGGTTAGCGGTGGCAACCGTCCGGCCAGTCCCGCCCACAGAGCGCCCTGGTCCCAGTTACTCAGACCACTGCAGCAGCAACAACAGGGGAAAGGCAGCGTTTACTATTCCTTCATTTATTTGTGGCGGCCCGCCACAATATCAACGCTGACCGCCACATACTGATTTTTGTTTTATTTTACTAGGCCTATTTAAAATCTTATTTGGTTGCAGATCAGAGCCGTAGCGCATTCTCTCTTCTCTCTCCCTCATGAACACCGCAGCACAAATCTGTCCAACACAACGCTGGCAATGCCGGAAACCCAGCTTTGAATAAATAATGAACAGATTAGTCGACTATGAAAATAGTCATTAGTTGCAGCCCTAATTATTTTATATTAGTGCTGGGCAACGATTAAAATACATATAATATATACAGAAAAGTGTAATAACATGGTTTGCAAACACTTTAAACAAATAAGGAGCTTTTTCCCAGCAGTATTCCCTTTACACAGTAGCAATAAAATATTTCTTGTAAATCTCAACTTAAACATTAATGTAATCAAATATTAAACTGGTGCGTGTGTTCACTCGCACAGACTTCACTCGGTTAAAAACCTGAAATGACCTTACAAGTCACGGTGGATATTTTACAAGCACAGACCAGGTAACGTAAAGCAACATTGAACACAGGGTGCAGATGTTGGTTTCAGCTGTTTGACTTGTTTGATAGGCTGCGTCATTAACAAGCAAGCGGCTCACCTGCTGCCTTGATTACGGACCGCGGGTGGAAAAATGTAGAAAAAAGATGACTAATAAATATATTGAAGAGTGGCCAAAGCCTCCCTCCACTGCTTGTTTGGGAGGGTGATTTGCAGGCTGATCAACACCCCCCCCCCTCCCCCTCCTGTGACCCATCATGGTTTGACTGGATGTGTATTCAGAGCCAGTGAGCAACAGACTTTCAAACTAAAAATAATAAAATAAAAACTGCGTTAACGTACGAAAATAATTGTCAGCGTTAATTAAATAATGCATTAACGCGTTAACATGCCCAGCCCTATTTTTTTTATATATATATATATATATATATATATATATATATATATATATATATATATATATTGTTGTATATTATATAACTATGAAATTCATACAGAGTAAAAGAGAGTTTGGAGCAACTTTTTAGCTCAAAGAAACTAAAGACTGAAACTGTGGAGGATCCAACATGGTTCCCCGAGGAACTGCTTTAGAAACTTGAAGGAACCGTTATGGTAGAAACTGAAAGAGATATAATTGAGTTGTTAAATAGTAATTACATTATTCAGCTAAGTAAAATACATATTATCATCATTGTAACATTTTTAGAATATCTTATAGTAGACGTGTGTTTGTGCTGATTTTGTGTTTCAGTTCAGTCTGATAAACTTTCCTTGATGGAGTTCAATTCAATTTTATTTATATAGCGCCAAATCACAACAACAGTTATCTCACAGCGCTTTTCATAAAAGAGCAGATCTAGACGATACTCTGTGATGTTATTTACAGAATCCCAACAAAGACTGGCAGACAGCCACAACAACTCAACAGGTAGTTAGATTTATATTAACATTTGTATTAAGGTGTATCTGATATATACCTTATCAGATCTGGACTGAAGAGTTTAAACATGTGCTCAGTAAATATATAATAAAACAAACTCTGATTGTTGATCAGCTCTGAAGGTCAGACTGAGTGTCGGTGAGAAGCAGCTGGAAGATCTAAAGACAGAAAACACAGGTAACTCTGAACATTTAAAACTTACTGTAGATTTATATCAATGTATTATTACATATATTTGCTGTATATTAACTACGAAATTCATATTAAGTGTTATAGTTTGGAGCAGAGTCAAAGTTTTTAGCTCAAAGAAAAGACTGAAACTGTGGAGGATCCAATCAGGTTCCCTGAGGAACTCCTTTAGAAACATTAATAAACTGTGATGGTTCTTGTAGAAACCTCAAACATATAATTTAGTTTTTAAATGATAATGACATTATTAGACGTGTGCTTGTGCTGATTTTGTGTTTGAGTTCAGTCTGATAAACTTTCCTTGATGGATTCCAGCCTGGCAGACAGCCACAACAACTCTGCACTTAGTTAGATTTCTATAAACATTTGTATTAACGCTTATGTATCTGTAAAGAATTTCCCTTCGGGGATCAATAAAATATTTCTGATTCTGAAATAAATATGTTCTGATTATTGATCAGCTCTGGAGACCAGATTGAGATCCAGGGAGACACAGCTGGAGCAGCTGGAGAATCACACTGCAGGTAACATCCACTCTTCAGTATTACTTTTAATAAATCATTAATTAAACCATCACATTTAATGAGTTATTTCCTGTTCAGCTTTGGAAGTCAGACTGAGTGTCAGTGAGAAACAGCTGGAAGATCTGAAGACAGAAAACACAGGCAACTCTGATGGTTTATTAAGCACAGTTACATTTGATAAAGAACTTTTAAAAGTTCACAGATCTCATTAAGGTTGTTACAATAATATTTGTATTTAAGTTTGATTTCAGTCCCTGACCAACAGGTGTCTTTGTCTACTTACTTTATTTCTGTACTGTGTATTAATGAACCAGATCTTTACGGTTTCCCCTTAGAGCTGGAGGTCAGACTGAGAATCAAACAGGTTCACATATGCCTGTTTGAATGATGGACTGCCTTATTGATTGGCAAACTATATATAACGCAGTTAACACTAGCTAACTTATACAGTATTTAACACTAGCTAACTGTAATGAAAACTAACTGTATATAAAGCAGTTAAAACTACCAGACTATATATAACGCAGTAAATGTGTATCTGTATATTTCTGTCTTTTGTTTTATGTTTTGAATTATTCTTGTTTCCAGTTTTTCAGAAGCGTCTGATTGATGCTGATAGTCTGACAATGAAGTTACAGACTGAAAGTTCAGGTGATTTACTTTGAATTATGTCATGTTACAAATTTTGACATCCTGAAGAGCATGAAGTAGCTTCAGAGAAGCAGCTGTGAAAAGTCACTGTTCATGCTGTTTAGTCATTTAGTCTAAGCTAGCTTTATTGTACTAATATGTTTTTATAATTTGATGCATATGGTTTTGTGAAATGTATTTAAATATTCCCATTTTACATAGTTAGCATTTTTTTTCAACAACTTTACCTCTTTTAGTTTTTACTCTAAACGCGTCAGATTTAGCATGCTAATGTTAGCTTTATCAGATGGATCAGTTCCAGCTGGCAGTTAGTGGCTGTAAATATTGACTTATGTCTGCATAAGAATTAGTAGTTTGAGAGGTGCAACCTGTTTTAATTCAGTGATGATAAAACACTGAAGAAACTCTGATGTTAAAACGAGGGTCCTGATTCATTTTGTGTTTCAGTTCAGTCTGATAAACTTTCCTTGATGGAGTCCAGACTGGCAGACAGCCACAACAACTCTGCAGATAGAGTCAGATTTAATTACATTAGTGTTTTCATAGTAGTAGTAATTACTTAATAAATCAGAAATTTACTGTTTCCTCTTTAGAGCTGGAGGTCAGACTGAGTGTCAGTGAGAAACAGCTAGAAGATCTAAAGACAGAAAACACAGGTAACTCTGAACATTTAAAACTTACTGTAGATTTAAATCAATGTATTGTTATATATATTTACTGTATATTAACTGTGAAATTCGTAGAGTGAGAGAGAGTTTGGAGCAGAGTCAAAGTTTTTAGCTCAAAGAAATTAAAGACTGAAACTGTGGAGGATCCAACACGGTTCCCCGAGGAACTCCAAACATGAACTGTGATGGTTCTTGTAGAAATCTAAACATACATAATGAATGTTTTTAAATAGTAATTACATTATTTAACTTAGTAAAAGACATATTATCATAGAAACATTTTTAGAATATCTAATATTACATGTGTGTTTGTGCTGATTTTGTGTTTCAGTTCAGTCTGATATGAACCATGATGGTTCTTGTAGAAATCTGAAACATTTAATAGAATTGTTAAATAGTAATTACATTATTTAACTTTGTAAAATGCATATTATTATCATTGTAACATTTTTAGAATATCTTAACATTTGTATTACCGCTTATGTATCTGTAAATAAATACAATCTGATTATTGATCAGCTCTGGAGGCCAGACTGAGATCCAGGGAGACACAGCTGGAGCAGCTAGTGAATCACACTGCAGGTAACATCCACTCTTCAATATTACTTTTTATTAATCAGTAATTAAACTATTGAATTAAACATCAATCATTTTCCTGTGCAGCTCTGGAGGCCAGACTGAGATCCAATGAGAAACAGCTGGAAGATCTGAAGACAGAAAACACAGGTAACTCTGAACATTCAACACTAACTGTAGATTTATAATCTTGTAGAATTGTTTTATATTTACTGTATATTAACTATGAAATTCATATTAAGTGTTATAGTTTGGAGCAGAGTCAAAGTTTTTAGCTCAAAGAAAAGACTGAAACTGTGGAGGATCCAATCAGGTTCCCTGAGGAACTCCTTTAGAAACATTAATAAACTGTGATGGTTCTTGTAGAAACCTCAAACATATAATTTAGTTTTTAAATAATAATGACATAATTCAAGTGAGTACAACTAACATTTTCTAGAATATCTTATAGTAGACGTGTGTTTGTGCTGATTTTGTGTTTCAGTTCAGTCTGATAAACTTTCCTTGATGGAGTCCAGCCTGGCAGACAGCCACAACAACTCAGCAGGTAGAGTTAGATTTTGTATTAAAAAAGATTATGCTTATGTATCTATATTAAATATATCTATATTAAAAAATCCAATCTGACTATTGATCAGCTCTGGAGGTCAGACTGAGATCCACTGAGAAACAGCTGGAGAATCACACTGCAGGTAACATCCACTCTTCAATATTACTTTTAATTCTCGATAAATAAACCA
>NC_060160.1:82967-91807 GCF_021292245.1 Micropterus dolomieu | reverse complement strand
CTGGAGGTCAGACTGAGTGTCAGTGAGAAGCAGCTGGAAGATCTGAAGACAGAAAACACAGGTAACTCTGAACATTTAAAACTTACTGTAGATTTATAAATATTATCTGTATAAAGTGGAAAATAATATCCTTTTAGCTAAAACAGTCCAGGTAGTGATTCTTTTAACTGAAACTGTTGAGGATCCAATCAGGTTCCCTGAGGAACTCCTTTATCACCCTGAGAGTTCTTGTAGAAACCTCTGTGTCTTTTTATATTTTGAAGTGGAAATGTGTTTGTGCTGATTTTGTGTTTCAGTTCAGTCTGATAAACTTTCCTTGATGGAGTCCAGCCTGGCAGACAGCCACAACAACTCAGCAGGTAGAGTTAGATTTACATTAACATTTGTATTACTGCTTATGTATCTGTAAATAAATCCAATCTGATTATTGATCAGCTCTGGAGGCCAGACTGAGATCCAGGGAGACACAGCTGGAGCAGCTAGTGAATCACACTGCAGGTAACATCCACTCTTCAATATTACCTTTTATTAATCAATAATTAAACTATTGAATTCGACATTCAACACTTATGTAGATTCATCTGACTGTTAAAGACCAGCAGACAGATGGACGTCAGGACTTTAAAAAATACGTACATTTCCAGTTTCCTGTTTTTGTCTGAACTGTTTTCTGCTGTTCAGATTTGAGCTTCAGACTGAACCAAACTGACGATCGTCTGCAGCAGCTCTCAAACACCAACTCAGGTTTGGACTTAAACTTAATTTTCTTCTGTTTGTGTCAACCAGAAAATATTTCACCGTCACGTTAGTATGACGTTAGTTTCTGGTGTGTTGTCCACTGAACAAAACGTTTCATCCTCCGGTTTTAAAAGACCTTTCAACAATCTGATAAAAAGTTTTTGTTTTTTGTGATGCAGAAAAGTCAGAGGACATTCAAGACCTGGTGAACTTTATTTAAAAGGTTCTGTCTCTGGTTGACAGGACGACCACCTTCATTGTTCTGTGACTGTAAATTAGCAGAAAGATGAAACGCTGTGAAACTGGAGGTTTAAAACCTGAGAGTTTCTGATTTTATCAAAGAAAGTTACAAACTCCTGCTGCGCTGAGTCAGTGTTTATTCAGTTTGAACTTTGTCAAAAGCTGTTTTTTTACAGTTAGCTGCTATGCTATATGCAGCTAGTGCAAAGCTAATTCTAACGTTTGTTAGCAAGAATTAATGTCATTATCAGAGACTCAAAGTTTCTGTGAGTGTGATGTAATGCTATCTTCACCGCGCTGCTAACTGTTTGTGTCTATAACTGGTAACTTTATGATAAATGTTGAAGAACTAATAACATGAATTAAGCCTTTCTTGGCCAGGGTGCCCTTGAAAAACAGATTTTTTCTCACTGGGTCTTTTCCCCTGGTTAAATAAATAAAAGCCAGATTGTTGTTTGCAGCTCTCATTAATGAATAAATTGATTTAGTGATTGATTTGATCTGGAATCCTGATCTACAAAACTTCATTTCAAATGTCAGATCAGATTTTCAAATTAAATGTTTCAGTACCTGTAAACTGAACGTCAATATAATAAAGGTCTTTTTATTTCTTTATAAATGATGACGTTGTTGTGAATCGTGTTTTTATAGCTTTAGCTAAAGGTTAAATCTTTTCCTCCAGGTGAGCTGAAGGTGGCGTTCTCAGCCGGTCTCACTGATTCAGGAGCCGTCGGCCCGTTTGACGAGGAGACGACTCTGATCTTCTCCAAAGTCTTCACCAATGTTGGCCGCGCCTACAACCAGACTGCAGGTAAAGCTTTAAGGCCACACCCTGACGTTGACACACAGGTACACCTTCGAGTTATACATGAATAAAGAATATGAATATGAATATGATCTCTGGTTTTTATATTTGTCGAGTGATTTCTGTATTTTCGACTTCATCCAGCTTAAAGTTAAACTCCACTGATAGTCTGTGTTTGGAGATCATTCTTTAAAACTTTGTTGCTCCTTCACAAAGAAACTCTGATGGTTTGCTAAACACGCTAACACATGGCTACATACTGTTGCGTTTTTTCAGATTTTGAGAAAGGAGAGGCTCAGTCCAATGAAAATTAACAAAAAGATTTAATTACAAAAATTAGTGAATAAAGAGATGGCATTACAGAACAAACAAATAACACTGCAGTGGACTGAAAAGTTGGTCCTCCGTTCAGATTTACAGCTTTCAGTCAAGTCCGAACAGACTGAGCTAAAGCCGCCTCCAGCAGTGGACTGAAAAGCTGCTTCTCCTCCCAGATCCACAGCTTACAGTCCTGATTCTCACAAAATAAATTGTTAATATCCTCCAGGTATGTGGGCGGGTCCATTTTCCTCCAAATGGCTTAGGTCCATAGCCATTGGTCGTCACCCAATTGGGAAGGGTGTACCTTACTGTTCTACCTTTTGGTCAAACAAAAGAGCACCGATCCCAGACGTGAAACCCCCCTTCAATCTACAGGAATAAACAGTCTTTTGCTCTAAACTAATCATAGAGAACAACTGGGCTTGTCTCCAAAATGGTTGACACCTTGACCTATCTTAAGTGTCAATGAAACAGTCAAAACAAAACGGTCCTTCTGGCACTAAACAAAGAGGTGTCAGTTTTCTTCACATTACAAAGAGGATACAAACAATGGTTTAATCAACATTCTAATGCAATTGCCTGGCCTAAAATCCTGCAGTTTTACATTTGAAGAAAAACACTGGAATTAAGTTTGTTGTAACTTTTTAAAACTCAACAATACTCGACTTATGTTGCTGGGACAGAGCAGCTAACTACTTTAGCAACAAACAATTATTTATTTATATTTAGTATGGTGTCCCTGAGAGCTCAAAACACAAGCAAATACAGACACGCTGTTAGTGACACGGAACACATCAGTTTAATTCACTGCAAAGAAACTGATAAACGTTTAATTATTCTGATTGCATGATTCAGATTTGCTAAAGGCTAACGCTAGCTAACCTGCAGATATCTGAACACGTGCTCGCTGTTCGTCAGGTGTGTTCACAGCTCCTGTCAGAGGACTCTACTTCTTCAGCTTCACGGCTGCAGATTACCTGAAGGGATACATGGGGCTCTACCTGCACAGGAACAACCAGCCAATCATCTTCAACCTGGACCTGAACGACCACGGCGGCTACGCCTCCACGTCCAACGGCGTGGCACTGCAGCTGGAGGAGGGCGACGCGATCCGCCTCAGTCTGCCCGCGAGCTACCGGCTCTACGACGACTCCCGAAACTTCAGCGTCTTCTCCGGCTTCCTGCTGTTCCCCCTCTGACAGGACCAGGATCAGGGTCTGAGGGAGAATCTGTGCTACCAGACTGGAACTGATAGACGGGACTTTTGTTTTGGTGGGAATGACTTCTTGCGGTTACAACCAGGACTTCTGAAGACGACGGTGATGTGGAAATTTATCTCTGAAGCTAATGAACATTAATAAAAGAGTCTGAGCGAGAGTAAACATTTAAATATCACAACTCGTATTTCAGCAACGAGAGTCGCGTTGCTGTTCTGGAGCTTTAGATTGGCTGTTTTCTGAGTCATTCTTAACTGGGGGTGGGGGATGTTTTTACTATTTGTAGGAACTGAGTTTGTTTCTTATTTCACCATTATATAACTATACTTCAGTCTCCACCTTATTTAAGTGTCACTCACTTGTTGAACCCGCCTCCTTCAGTTCTCTCCACACAGACCGAACGTACCTCTGCTGCAAACACATCAGCGTGCCTCGCTTCTTCGCGTCTCTCCCTCTATGTCTGCTCCGCTAACTTTCTCCATCAGTAGGAGGCTACGTTATGTAGAGTCGCCATAAAAAAAAACAACTTGTCTTCCGTTCACAGCAGCAGTTGCGCCGCATGTTAGCCTTTCAAAACAAAACCAACGTGGCAGCTAACGATCTGCACTAAAACATCGCTTTACCTGGTCTGTGCCCGGAAAATCTCCACCGTGTCGCGACTGGTAACGTAAAGACTCCGTGTTTCTCTGATAAAGGCTTCAACGTGTCGCCATATATACCTGGGCGGCCGCTGAAGTAAAGCGTATGTGTGGGAAACACTGACTGAACCGTTGTTTTTTTTTTTTTTTTTACAAGCCAGGTCTTCAGCTTTCAGTGTGACGACAACAACTCACCTGTCAGGTGTGTAGAATTTATTCTCTGTGCTTACACCACTTTCCTACCTTAACAGACAAAGTGCTTTATAGTTTGTAAAACAGTATTCACCTATTCACACACCGACGACCTGCTGAGCCACGGCTCGCCTGATGACGCTGCTCCAACACTGAACAGAGCCTGAACAGGTTCAGACGTCCCGTTCAGGCTCAGGAGGATATTATAGTATTCCAGGATTAATTTATGATTTAGATTATACTTTTCATATTTTAGTGTTTGTAGTTTTGAGCTGCAGGATCTCCAGTTTAATCATTCAGTGTTAATAATAAAACCGTAAATCTGTTTCCTCAGCAGCCGCTCTGCTTACAGATTCACGTTGAAGGCGTGTTGTCGTCGTCAGGACGACGAGCGAGGCGTGAAAGAGCGTCAGCTGACTCGCAGCATCAACCAGCTTCTGGCGAAGTTAAAACCCAATCGTCAAAGTAAGTCTCAAACTTTTATTACAGATTGACAAAAAACAGGAAGCATTTCAAACTGAACTTTGTGAGAAAGTTAAAACAAACTGTAGAAACAACCGAACCCCAAAGTTAAACCCAGCCAGCCCCTTCAAGTGATTCTCCCACAATATAAAATGTACATCGGTTAGTTAAAAATGACTTTAAATCCATGATTTTAGAAAAACATGACAGTCAGTGTGTAAAGTTCAGGCGTTCAGTAGTCTGACAGAATAAATACAAACAGAAAGTAAAGTCACACCTGCAGTCTGTAACGTTCATGCTGCTCCTGTAAAAACTCTCTACACGCTAACATCAAGGTTTCTATAACAGTAATCAATAACCCGTTCAATCGTTGTGGTTCCCTCCAAACGAACGGCGGGAATGAAAAAGGAAAAACACCCACGAGTCAGTCGGAAAAACGTCTTTAAAAACTTCAGACGTCGGTCGGACGATTCGACGCGCCGTTCCTTTAAGACGAGGGATTCTTGCATAACAAAGGAATAAAAGTCCAGAGAAAATCAAAATGGCTTCAGATCCTTCATCTGTGAGGAGGAGGGAGATGAAGAGCGTTCAGTCACTCGGCATTGTGGGTACTGATCCTCCTGTGAACGGCCTGCAGCAGCAGCAGAGAGTACTCCTCCAGCAGAGCCGCCGTCTTCACCTCCCCCACCCCTTCCAGCCCCCCCTCCACTCGCAGCAGGCTCGGCGCGCCCAGCGGCAGACAGTCCAGCTCCGCCCTCATTGCCTGGAAGGCCTCTGATAGGACGACAGCCATCTGACGCTGGTCGGGGGCGGAGTCTTCGGCGGAGGAGCCGCTCACCTGGAGAGATTCAGAGAGAGAGACAGGTGAGCATCAGGTCGCTACGAGGTGACGTCATACTTTCCACATGTGACTAAAACGTTCAGCTTCCTCTGACTCACCTTCCTGTACAGGTGTGTCGCCCTCTTGAAGCAGCTCTGCAGCTCATTGGTCAGAGCTCTGCAGGTCTCCACACTGATTGGCTGGTCTGCACAGAGAGAGAGAGAGAGAGAGAGGAGCTAGAAATATGAACGCTGCCGAATGAACCCAGCAGGTCAGACCTGTGATCGCCACGGTCCCACCCAGCAGGTCAGCCTGACGTCTGTTACATTAATACAATCTGGCTCATTCAGACCGTCAGCAGCTAATAATGCAACACTTAGTTTCAGCTGCACCACAGTCATCCTCACTCAGACAGTCCCGTCATCTCCAGCCTGCTAAAAACGCCAGGACGGATCACTGATCACTTTTATACAGATTAAACAGTGATTCCTGCAGTAATGTAGCTCACAGTGTTAAAGATGGATTTTATTCTGTGCTGAGGATAAATCCACGCTGTGCACAGATCTGTCCTCACATCGGTGACCGACTGATCATGAAGCGTCACGTTTGGGTAAAAAACTAACAGCCTGTCTATCAGGGATTTAAAATGTTCGACGGCGTGACTGAGGAAATGAAGCGGTGAGTCAGACAGCCGCCTCAGGCTCCGCAGTCCTGTGAACCCGAGGAGGAGGGAAGAAGAAGAAAAGTAAAAACAAAGAAAGAGGAGTGAAACGTCTCACCCGTCAGAACAGAGCGAGAGGAGGAGGAGTGCGGTGATGAAGAGGAGGATGAAGGTGAGGGGCGGAGCCAGAGCCCAGAGCCCCGACGGAGAGACGACAGGATGAAGGGGTGAAGAAGAAGAGGAGGAGGAGGATGAGAGTCCAAACCTGCGTCGCCTCTCTGCTCCTCGCCGCTGCCACCTGCAGGAGTCTGAGGCTCCTCCCCCTGCCGGCCGGGAGTTACGGGGGAGATGGAGACCGGAGGAGGCCGCGAAGAGGAAGACGAGGAGGTGGATGGTGAGAAGGAGGCGAGGGAGGGCTTGTCGGGCAGCGGCCTGCTGCTGCAGGGGACCCGAGCCTGGAGACCGCGGGGGGGAGGGGCCACCTGGTTACCCAGACTGGAGGAGGAGGCGACCACAACGGGGACAACAGCAACGTGGGGGGGCGTGGCCAGAGCTGCGTTGGAGGGCACCACAGCAACAAGAGGAGGCGGAGTCTCTTTGACCTGAGAGGAGGAGTTTTCTGTTGCCGCCGATGATGTCACTGCGGGATCCTCGGGGTCGGAGATGTTGAGGCCGTCGCCCACAGAGACGGAGCGGGACATCTTGGCCATGGAGCTGGCGGTGGGGCTCATGTAGGACCGAGACACCGCCGGCGTGGAAGAGGAGGACGACGAAGACTTCCTCGGGGTGCTGAGAGCAGGCGGAGCGGCGGCTGTTTCCTGCAGGGGGGACCGGGGAGAGGCGGGGCTTGGTCTCTGGGGAGGCGGGGCTGTGGATGGGGGGCGTCTGGGGGAGGAGGGGAGGGTGGTGGGACGTTGTGGGGGGAGGAGCTGCTGAGGGGGGACCTCCCTGGACAGACGAGAGGACTCACCTGAGGAGAGAGAGGTGAAGTTTAAGTCCTCTGACAGTCTGGATCTTACTGCTCACCTGTTTCCTGATCTGTTACCTGCGTCGCTCAGCAGGTTCTGGACTGACTGAGCCTTCCGCAGTCCGGAGGAGGAGTTCAGATGGGAGGCGGCAGCCCGGGCTGTCGGGCCCAGGTTCCTCCTGGACTCCACCACAGTTTGGACCTTCTTCTTAAGAGGGGATGGCCGGTGCTGGATTGAGGAGGTCTCCTCCTCCACCCGGCTCTGCAGCTGATCTGTACCCTGCTGGATCTGGTTCCCCACCTGAGGAAGCCGTGTTTGGTCCTGGTTTGTTCCGTTCTGGAACTGTACCTGATCTTGAAGTGGGGGGATCTGATCCTGGATAGGTTTTTGGATTTGGTCATGGTTCCATGACACCCTCTTGTCCTGGGTCCGGTTCTGGTTCTGCTCCATCAGAGGTCGGACCTCTGAGACCCGAGGATGGGCCTTCACCTCTCCTCCTCCCCCGGTGGTCCGAGATGGGAGAGGAAGCACAGTCCGACTGAAGAGGAGGAGAAAGAGAAGACTCATTATCAGAACCAGAACCTCTACAGAGGTCAGTGATCAGGATCACTAAACGTGCCGAGTCATCACAAAGTGTGGTTGGATGTTTCACCTTCCAGCTGAATTCTGGGAGAGGAACCTGGAGGAGATGCTGAGACTCTCGCTGGAACTGTGCGACGCTCGGCTCGGACTCCCTGTAACACAGTTCACCTGTTTAAATCCACCTGGTTCAGACCCGGCAGGACCACATAGGAAGAGCAACTCATCTGAGCGTCTTCTTCAACCACTGGACGGTTTGTTGTGACAGCGGTTCAATGTTCACCAGAGAATTCAGTGATCTCGTTAGAATGAATTGATTTTGTGTTTTTAATGCTGGCGCGACGTCAATGTTGAAAATCCAGCAGCTGAAGTTTGTGTTTTGAGTTTTTACCACTATCATGACACACTGCTGGTAAACGACCAGCTCAGCCGTCTGTACAGTTAACAGAGAGGCTTCCCACACAGGCGGAGTGTGCGGTGTCAGCGCGACAGCGACACCGTCGCGCTGACGGTGTCGTAATCGTTGTCGCGCTGACGGTGTCGCGCTGACGGTGTCGCGCTGACGGTGTCGCGCTGACGGTGTCGCGCTGACGGTGTCGCGCTGACGGTGTCGCGATCGCTGACGCTGTCGCGATCGCTGATCGCTGTCGCGATCGCTGTCGCGCTGACGGTGTCGTAATCGGTGTCGCGCTGACGGTGTCGTAATCGGTGTCGCGCTGACGGTGTCGCGCTGACGGTGTCGCGATCGCTGTCGCGCTGACGGTGTCGCGATCGGTGTCGCGCTGACGGTGTCGCGCTGACGGTGTCGCGCTGACGGTGTCGCGATCGCTGTCGCGCTGACGGTGTCGCGCTGACGGTGTCGCGCTGACGGTGTCGTAATCGGTGTCGCGCTGACGGTGTCGTAATCGGTGTCGCGCTGACGGTGTCGCGATCGTTGTCGCGCTGACGGTGTCGCGCTGACGGTGTCGCGCTGACGGTGTCGCGCTGACGGTGTCGCGCTGACGGTGTCGCGCTGACGGTGTCGCGCTGACGGTGTCGCGATCGCTGACGGTGTCGCGATCGCTGTCGCGCTGACGGTGTCGCGCTGACGGTGTCGTAATCGGTGTCGCGCTGACGGTGTCGTAATCGGTGTCGCAATCGCTGTCGCGCTGACGGTGTCGCAATCGCTGTCGCGCTGACGGTGTCGCGCTGACGGTGTC
>NC_060160.1:79706-82867 GCF_021292245.1 Micropterus dolomieu | reverse complement strand
TTTAAAGGTGGTTTTAGGTTGTTTCAAATGCTTTTAAGGTGGTTTGAAATGTTTCTATGGTGCTTTAAGGGTTGTTTCAAATGTTTTAAAGGTGGTTTGAAATGTTTCTATGGTGCTTTAAGGGTTGTTTCAAATGTTTTAAAGGTGGTTTTAGGTTGTTTCAAATGCTTTTAAGGTGGTTTGAAATGTTTCTATGGTGCTTTAAGGGTTGTTTCAAATGTTTTAAAGGTGGTTTGAAATGTTTCTATGGTGCTTTAAGGGTTGTTTCAAATGTTTTAAAGGAGGTTTTAGGTTGTTTCAAATGTTTTAAAGGTGGTTTGAAATGTTTCTATGGTGCTTTAAGGGTTGCCATCACGTGATGGATTTCAGAGGAGGAGCGGGGCCAGTGCTGTCAAATCCTGAACGTCACTGCAAACAGCTGAGTGCAGGAGGAGGAGTCCACTGAGCTCCCGTTCCTCAGAGAGGCAGACGTTAAGCTGAATAAGACAGAAAAGCAGCCTGCTCATAAACAACAGCAGCTACAGCGCGCACAGTGTAACGGCTGGGGATAAAATGAAAAAGTCTCGCAGGGGGCGAAACAACAAGAAAATGTACCATTAATCTTTTCAGGTTTAGAAAATAAACTAATATGTGGTTGTCAGACACAGAGGAAGAGGCAGACCCCGAAACGACCAGGCTTTAAAACAGCGGCGCAGCTGATCCAGTGTGAAATCTTTGACAATGTCCTTAGTAAAAAATCCAAAAGGATCTTATCTGGGAGCTGTGCGACCCTCTGCTCCTCTTCTTAAAACTCCTTCTCTGTGTGAAAGGCCCCAGTGCATCTGCACTGTGTATACCGGGGCCCCTCTGTGCACTTAGTGTGAGCTGCTGTGGATAACAGCTAGAGGACAAACAGAAACGTTGGAGCCTTGGACAGAATCAGGCCAGCTGTCTTCTAGCCTAGCTTAGCAAAAAGAGTCCCTACGGACAGATCACCTCGCTCTGCGCCGCTCCTCTAATCGGCCCCCGATCACTCGTCCATCTGTGGATCTGATCAGACGTGTTCATGCAGGTCAATCAGCTGATCGCACACACGTGTAATCCCCGTGTGAGTCACCGGGCTGCGTGTGTGCGTGGAGATGAACAGACGCACTGATAAGTGTGTGCAGACTTAAGCAGCTGAGTCAGCAACCAATTATATTCTTCCTCAGCAACATACACACACACACACACACACACACGTTTGTAGACGTTTGTAACCCCCGGGGGGGGGCAGGGCGGGTCACGCCGGGCCAGAACACGCTTCTGTGAACGAGACACAAGGAGATAACTTATCACAGGTTCAGATAGTGTTTCCTGGAAGACGTTCATAGTGACCTCAGTCATACATACCCCCCCGTCTCACCGTCCACGACACGTTTAGACCAGGGCAGGCTTCACACAGTGAATCCCAAAGTCACCTCCAGGCAACCACTTGTATCGACTGGGTCAGCGTCCCCCTTTAAAGGTCTGACAGAAACACAACCGCCTCTGTGTGGCCGAGAAAGACCCGAAGTTTCAACTGGATGAAACTAAACTCTAAAGATGAAACCAACGCCTGGTTAAAAACGTGGGATCCCACAGCAGACGGCTCATCTGGTCTCAGACCAGTCTGAGTTTCACTCAACGCTCTCGGAGCGGCGGCTCTGGGGACTCTCACAGAATCTCGCGAGATTTTAGGAAATGGAACTATGAGGTCATTTTTTTAACGACGGAGGGGAAAAGTTTTGCATAACGGCGAATCGAGAGGTCGTAGACAGAGTCAGCAGACTTAAAGTTCCTTTTTGGGTCATTTTAGAACGAGTAGCTTGATTTTTTTAGCTTAAGGAATGTTTTTTTGGAGAACCCACATTTTTTCCTCTTTATTTAACTGCAGGGGTTTTTTTGTGCAAATAAAACTTTCATGAAGCTTTTCTTTTTCAGAACCTTTAGCGGTGACATGTCTCCAGCTCCACTGTCCATGACTCCTCAGCTCTCGTCTGGCGTGCAGCCGGCGTCAGATCTGTCTGCTTCCTGTCTCTCTGCAGCGACGGTCAAATAAAGGCGAGAAGCCAAAAATCTGTCTGGAAGGAAATGAAGCTAAAAACCGCTGCAGGGTTTGTTAACATGAAAACACTGACGGCTCCTTTAAAAGGCTTCAAGTCTGCAGCAACGTGCTGTGTTCAGGTACAGTTTGTAGCAGAGAGCGCCGACCCAACCCGTCCGGAGCCACATCTGCAATGCAGCAGGAAAATCAGAGTGAGCTGCAGAGGGGAGGAGAGCTCTCTCGCCCTTTCTCTCCATTTCTTTCTAGTCTTTTCCATTTCACAATAATAATTAATAACATTATAAATTCCTTCCTTGAATTTCCTGATAACATATTTACTTTAATTCATATTTAATACTAAATCAAATATAACGGAGGGAGAGGATTTAATCTGATTTATTGTTTTTTAATGCTGCGTTTATGTCCACTCAGATTTCTTTATTCATCTTCATGCTCCTCAGACGCTCCACAGTAATCACAGCTTAAGTCTGTTAAATATTTTCCATCGTTACAGGTAAAACTAGCAGAAGAATATAAAGGAGTAAAATGAGCTGCTGGGTTTGTTGGAACTGAAATATTTCAGATGTAAAGCAGCGAGACTCCATCTGTCGTCTGTAAGGAAAAGGCTGAAAAACTCTCACAGTGTGTCAATGTCTCTCTCTGTGTGTGTGAATGTCTCTCTCTCACAGTGTGTGAATGTCTCTCTCTCTCTCACAGTGTGTGAATGTCTCTCTCTCTCTCACAGTGTGTGAATGTCTCTCTCTCTCACAGTGTGTCAATGTCTCTCTCTCTCACAGTGTGTCAATGTCTCTCTGTGTGTGTGAATGTCTCTCTCTCACAGTGTGTGAATGTCTCTCTCTCACAGTGTGTGAATGTCTCTCTCTCTCAGTGTGTGAATGTCTCTCTCTCTCTCTCTCAGTGTGTGAATGTCTCTCAGTGTGTGAATGTCTCTCAGTGTGTGAATGTCTCTCTCTCTCTCTCTGTGTGTGAATGTCTCTCAGTGTGTGAATGTCTCTCTCTCTCTCTCAGTGTGTGAATGTCTCTCTCTCAGTGTGTGAATGTCTCTCTCTCTCTCTCTCTCAGTGTGTGAATGTCTCTCTCTCTCTCTCAGTGTGTG
>NC_060160.1:69945-79606 GCF_021292245.1 Micropterus dolomieu | reverse complement strand
TGAATGTCTCTCTCACAGTGTGTGAATGTCTCTCTCACAGTGTGTGAATGTCTCTCTCTCTCTCACAGTGTGTGAATGTCTCTCTCTCTCAGTGTGTGAATGTCTCTCTCACAGTGTGTGAATGTCTCTCTCTCTCTCAGTGTGTGAATGTCTCTCTCTCTCTCAGTGTGTGAATGTCTCTCTCTCTCTCAGTGTGTGAATGTCTCTCTCTCAGTGTGTGAATGTCTCTCTCTCTCTCAGTGTGTGAATGTCTCTCTCTCTCACAGTGTGTGAATGTCTCTCTCACAGTGTGTGAATGTCTCTCTCTCTCTCACAGTGTGTGAATGTCTCTCTCTCTCACAGTGTGTGAATGTCTCTCTCTCTCAGTGTGTGAATGTCTCTCTCTCTCTCACAGTGTGTGAATGTCTCTCTCTCAGTGTGTGAATGTCTCTCTCTCAGTGTGTGAATGTCTCTCTCTCTCTCACAGTGTGTGAATGTCTCTCTCTCTCTCACAGTGTGTGAATGTCTCTCTCTCTCTCTCTCTCTCTGTGAATCTCTCTCTCTACATGTACTAACCTACATTTGCCGCCCCCCCCCCAGCCTCCCTCCCTGTCGCTCCACTGACCCACTTCACGTCTCTTCATCTGTAAACTGAATCTGAATCTTCTGATCTGAACACAAAACCGACCAATCAGCAGCCCCACAGCTCCAACGGCCCCGGCTGATTGGCCGGCTCTGTGGGACTCTCTGCGGCTTTGGGAAGGTGCCTTCCACTGCTCGCCCTCTTACATTCCCATCATTCCTCTGGGTTCAGACTCATCCAGAGAGATTTAAACAAACGTGTGACCTCTGATTCACCGATGAAGGTCTGCCTCTTCCTCTGTGTCACCACATATTAGTTTATTTTTTAAACCTGAAAAGATTAATGGTACATTTTCTTGTTGTTTCGCCCCCTGCGAGACTTTTTAGGAATAACTTTTTCATTTTATCCCCAGCTGCATTGAAGAATATTTTATTTACATTATTATTATTTACACATTACCATCTTATATTTCCAAGACAAACCCTCGACTGCAATAAACACCCGGTACACAATGTTTAACATCCGTCTCCTCCCTCCAGCTCCGGTCTGCTGATGACTTTAAGATGTGAAACTTTACCAGGACACCCTAATAAACACAGCGGGCAGCCTGAGCTGAGCCCACAGACGCCTCAGAGTTTACTATTTATTTGTTGACGGAGCTCCACCCTGCACCACCTGCAGCCTGTTATAGGGGATCCAGGAACCCCCGAAAACTTCCAAAGATCTTTTTAAAACAGCTTCAAAAACTCCCGCTCAGTAAAGAACCACCTGGACGCCCAGAACGCCCATGGATTGCTGAGACCTCTGTAACCCTGTGACCCTGTAATCATTTCCACTGTTGACTCTTCAGAAACCAGTGGAATCCCCCGGAGGACCTCCTGGACCCCGTAAAAGCCCTCTGATACTCCACTGAGACACCCACCCAAGAACTCCTGGAACCCTTTCAAGAATCCTCCGTAAAGTTCCCACGAAACAGAAACCGGAGCGCTCTTTGCTTCCGTATATGTACGTGTTTCCTGTTAAAACACAAAGCTAGGGGCGGACTTAAATATCGATTGACGTTTGCAGTAGCCAATAGCGCTGAATCTGCGTTACGCCCGCACCCCATCATGCAGACTCTGTGCAGACCAGTTCCAGCTCCCGCCGAGTGACCACGGCAGCCGGGACCAAACGCCATCCTCCAAGACCAACAGAGACCAGTCTGACGAGAGGGAATACACTACCGAGGTGGATTTCTTCGGGTTTGGCTCTGGGAACCCCGGGACCAGAGTCAGCTATTAGGACCGCTAGCAGCCCGGCTAATGTTAACTGAGCTAACTAGCTACAGATGCAGACAGATTGTTAGCAACAAAAACTGAATCTCTCTGTCCTCCCTGAATCTCTGTAAACCCTCGGTGCTGTGTTCCCTGTTGGTCTTTGAGGCTGTGTTTGCTCCTGTTCAGGCTTCACTCCGAGGCCGCTTTCATGGCCCGCTCGCCCCTGGACATAAACCTTACAAACCTCCATGGCTTGAGTGATAATAGAAGTGTAACGTTAAACAACAACACGCCCCAGTGCTCCGAGCTCCCAGTCCAGGCAGAGCCGGCTAATGTGAGCGCTAACTGAGCTAACTAGCCGTTACTATAACAACAAGTAAAGCTCTCTGTTCATCAGCGAACCGTAAATCCGTAAATCACAGATAGTTGAGGCAGGAAAGCCGGGGACACCAGACAGAGAACCAGGAAGTATCGTTCTCCATCAATGTGATCCAGTTTCTCCAAAATCAGTTAACAAAGACGTTTTTGTACCGTAATCAGTGAGGGTCCACTCAGCCCCAGAAATACTACACTACCAGAAACACTACACTCCGGTGGCGTCATAAAAATTAGAAAGCTTTTCATTGGACGATCACCTCTGAAACACCCTCACTGATCCCTGGAACCCCTAAAAGACTGTAGAGACCCACCAAGAACTCCTGCAGCCCCCTCAAACCAACATGACCTTTAAGAAAATTAATAAGAAACCTTTAAGAACCTTGAGAACCCTTTCAAAGCCCCAAAGAGACCTACAACAGATCCCACAGGAGCCCCCCAGGTGGTTGTGGGTTCAGGGCCCTGCTGAAGGGTAAATCCTGCAGCCTCTGGGTAAATATCAGTCCCAAGGCTCCTGATGGGCCGCTGTGTTTGTGTTGTCTCTTTAAACACATGATGATAATCTGATAATCTGATCATGTCATTAAACTTTAAAGTCCTGAGAACCACAGAGAGAGCCTTACATTCCTGCTGGACTTTGTTCCTCTGTCCGATCCCCTCAGCTGGAAACATTCAGTACAATAACGCAGTATTTATACATTATCATAAGCATCAGCTGCGTGTCGGTGTCCTGCACTCATGCTTCAGACAGACAGACTCTCCGTGACATGGAGACCCAACAGTTCCCACCATGAGCAGCACTTGGCCACACTGGAAAGGAAAGCTCGCAGGGAGAAAGGTGCAAACAGGCCTTAACCTCGAGCAGGACTCGGGGTGGGCGGCCGTCTGGCTACTCTTCGACAGGCAGTCGAGTCTTTTCACTGATTCTACTTAAGTTAATGTTTAAAATATTTCCAGGGTTTACAGGTCAGCTGCTTAGATACCGCCGAAAATAACAGGACGACAAAATCAGTAAAAATCAGAGGGTCTCTCACCCGGCAGGATACGCCAGCAGTCCGGTCCGGGGGTCGCAGGCCAACGCTCGGTTCCCTGGAGCTGTGATACCCAGAACCTTCTCCAAGGTCACCTGGAGGGAAAAGGTCATCAGTTATTAGTTTCTCTCAGACAGTAAATTAATCCAGACACCTGAACATCCAGGGTGAACGGCTCTTCAGGAAAAGAACTGAAGAAGCCTGATGGACAGGGACTCAAACAGCTGATACACGATATTATTCCGCGGGTACCACTGATGCATCAGCAGGGCGCCGGTAGACCCGAACATTTTGTTGGGAGACCTAACAAAGCATTTTGTTTTACAAAGTCAGGAAGTGATGTCTAAGTGAAGCCTGTTGTTGCCTCACACATAACATACGTAACAGCCCGGCCTTTATTTGGGGCAGGCCTTTAATTCCACTCACACAAAGCTGAAGTCAGCTGCTATCATGCTGTTCCAACCAGTATGAATATTACTTGTGTAAAAATTATTATATCAAATCATTCATTTGATCGAGCAGCTGAAGCGGCGACCCCGCTGGGTTTAACAGCTTTTATACATCCAGAGAACTTCTATAGACACCAGACCAGGCTTCTAATGGAGACCTGCGTGTGTCTAATGCAGGCCAGGAAACGGGAGGCGGTTGTTAGTTTTACAGTATTTACTTGACACTGGTGACGGATCAGTACTTGGCATCGGCTGATACCCGAAGCCCAGGTTTTGGTATTTGGACAGAAAAAGTGGGATTGGTGCGTCCGTACTCGGATCAGCGGTGTAATGTCTTCAGGTATCTTCTACCGAGTCCAGTTGCTGCCGATCGTAAACCACCTTGGATAACTATGACTGAGTGACTGATGACCTTGGATTCCTTCAATAACCTTTTAAAACAAAGATATCTCTTAAATACTCCTGGAACCACTTCAGGACCCTGTCAGCCAAAACTGACCCTGATAACCTCCTTACATCCCCTGAACAAAGAGCCGGACTGGGTGACGTGTTCCTCCATCACCATGAACACATGGGAGTTTGTTGACGGACTGTCAGAAAGTTCCCTGTTATCGTATCCCTCAGGTGGATTTACTGTATTTTCTTGTAGTTTTGGCCAAGTGTGCATTTGTACTTGGATTCTGGCCGTTTCTAACATTTATCTTTACTTTTAGCTTTTCTTTATCGACTTTCTCTGACTCAGGTTGGTGGAAATCTGAAGCCAGACGGCCACAGTTGACAAGAACTAAAAAGAAGATTTTCTCCTAAACACAAATATGTGGATATACACAGATCAGCCATAAGATTATGACCCCCTGGACTGGACTCCACCGTGTGCTCTGACCCCTGTCCATTAGAACCAGCATCAACTTCTTCAGCAGTTGGACCTACAGCAGCTCGTCTGCCGGATCAGACCACACAGGCCAGGTTCTGACCCCTGCAGACCGGTTTGGAGATGTTCTGACCCAGTCGTCTAGCCATCACAGTGTGGTTCAGATCCTCACACTGTCCCTTTTCCTGCTTCGAACACATCAACTCTGCGGACACGATGTTCGCCTGCCGCCTGACAGACCCCACCCACTGACAGGTGACCAGGTGATCAGAAACTTATGGCTGATCTGTGTAAATGATCAAATCATTCCCCTCGTTGGGAATCACAGCATTAGAGCGCCGTTCATCCGCCGCTGAAACTAGTCCCCAGCAGAAGCTCTAGTTCCTCCTGCTTGTTGGATATAAACTACAGTGAGCGGCTGTTGCAGGAAATAACTGAGCCTTTTAAACATTAACTTTATATCTGTGAGGATGGACCGACATGTTGGTGGTTTGGGTCTGAACACGAGATAATTTGAAAGGCACAGACTTAAACTTGTGACATTTTAACAGCACTCACACTTACGTCTTGATCCATGCTGCTTAAAAGAGGCCTGAAGAGTCTGGACTTCTGCTTGAGCAGAACAAAGTCTCCTGTCCAATCGGTGTCTCTTTCTTAGTCTGACTTTAAACCAGACTAAACTTAGTCCTGTCTAACTTTCTGTCTGCACCCTCACAGCAGCTGGACGTTTCCTCTCCTCAGTCTGTTAGCATGTTAGCGGCAGGGATCACTGTGGAGTGCTGTGCAGCCCAATGCTAAGCTAACAGCAGCTAACTCCAGCACTGAGTCTGTACTGTGTGTGTCCTCCTCTCACATGACTCTCTCTCCCTCTGCACCAAACTCTATTTATGTTTTCACCCGTTTTCCCTCTCAGCTCTGTGTCTCTCTGGATCAACACCGTTTCCACTGGTTCGTCATGTCAACTTAAAACTGGTACAAAACCAGTTCAGATGAATCATCAGCTGACTTTGTTTAGCAGAGATGAGTCAGTGCGAGGTGTCGGACTGAACGTCTCCTCGCCATCTAAGGACACAACCTGCTGACTCAGCTGTCAACTGGACTGAAGACAAAGCTTTAACGTTCTGTTAGCTGCAACAACCAGCTGATATTCACTGTGATCAGCTGATGACAGTCTTTAACCTGTCCTTCAGGAAATCGATGATCTGATTGGCTCTGAAGAGTCTGTGTACATGTGCTTAGATAGTTTCCTAACTGGTAAACACCAGCAGTGGAGGATGTGAGTGGATCAGGTGAGTAGAAAGGTCGTCGCCACGCCGTCCTGACCGCTTCTCACTTTATATTCAACATGTACATTCATTTATTTATTCATTTATTTTAACTTCTTAACTTTCTTCCTGCTTTTTCAATTTATATCTTATTTGTTTGATGTGTTTTATCATCATTATCATCATTATTATTATTATGATGTAGAAATAAAGCTGAATAAAACACTCAAACACCACCTTTGACCTACAGCTAACGTGACACATAATCAAGTGAGAAACAGCAGCTAGCACAGTGCTAATGCTAACACAGGCTACATACAGCGTTACAGGTAGAAACACGAACTGCAAGTCCCGAAACATCAACACACAATGATTTACTTTAAAGGTCCAGTGTGTAACATTTCTGAGGACCTGTTGACAGAATCAATATAAGATCTCAGTGAGCTCACAGAATGAACCGGGCCTCCTACAGGTCGCCATGTTTCTACAGGAGCCCAAACATACGGTGTAACTGCAGAATGATGGAGACACCGACGCACAAGTATAAATGCCTGGCATAGCAACACGTGTAGCCCTGATGCTGGAGCTGAACTGTAAATCAAGCTTTAAGAGCACATGAACATGTAAATGTTCGGTATTTGTATAGCGCCTTTCTAGTCTTTTCGACCACTCAAAGCGCTTTTACACTACATCTGCATTCACCAGTCACACACATTCATACACTGAGCCTAAGTGCTCAAACGGAAACTAACATTCACACTCATTCATACACTGGCACTGACACTTCGACACGCAACCAGGGGGAGCCAGGGATCGAACCGCCGACCTTCCGATTAACAGCCAACCCGCTCTACCTCCTGAGCCACAGCCGCCCCCGCCAGCAGGGGGCGACTTAAACCTGCGTCCTCTCTAGCAGACAGCAGGGGGCGACTTAAACCTGCGTCCTCTCTAGCAGCCAGCAGGGGGCGACTTAAACCTGCGTCCTCTCTAGCAACCAGCAGGGGGCGACTTAAACCTGCGTCCTCTCCAGCAACCAGCAGGGGGCGACTTAAACCTGCGTCCTCTCTAGCAACCAGCAGGGGGCGACTTAAACCTGCGTCCTCTCCAGCAACCAGCAGGGGGCGACTTAAACCTGCGTCCTCTCTAGCAGCCAGCAGGGGGCGACTTAAACCTGCGTCCTCTCCAGCAACCAGCAGGGGGCGACTTAAACCTGCGTCCTCTCCAGCAACCAGCAGGGGGCGACTTAAACCTGCGTCCTCTCCAGCAACCAGCAGGGGGCGACTCCACCGGCTGCAGAAAGAAGTCTATGAGAAAATGTTTCCACTTCTCAGCTGATTTATTCCCTCAGTAAACATTTTCATGATGAGTTTATGGTCTCAGTCGCTAGTTTCAAGTCCAATGGGACCATCAGAGGAGCACCTGAATTCACCGCGAGCCGCTGGCTGCAATTCAAAATCCACTAGATGGCACCAAAACTCTGAACCTTTAAGTCTTAATAGAATTTAAAGTTATATAAACATTCCTCCCCCTGGAAACAGGGTCCAGGTTTACTGGGCTGGAAACAGGTTTGTTTCTGCTGTAAAGTTGAACATGGAGGTCTGAGGCGACTGAGACTCTAGTGGCCACTGGAGGAACTGCAGTTGTTGGTGTTTGAGGCCTGACGCCTGGTTACCAGCAGGATTCCGGTTTATCTGCCAGCTGATCGTGAAGGACTGGATGTGTTAACTGATCTGAAGGAGATGTCACAGTGCAAACATCTTCAGACTGAACACAGACCAGTTGTTCCTGTTCTTCAGCAGATACTGATACTACTACTGCAGGAGCAAGACCTGAGGAGTTTTTCCGGATCTGATTCTCACTACACAAACACAAGGTTTGTCCTCCGGCATGCAGAGAGACGGGGGGGTTCTCTGTCTATAACCAGCGCTCGGAGTAACAAAAGTTCCCCAGTTACAGTGAAGTTTTGTAATAAAACACATGTTGGGAATATTTTACCTGACGCGCGTCACAACACGGTTTAACCTGATGTTTACTTTATTTAATAATTCACCAACACGCAAAACATTTCAGCACCAGAAGGAAAATCTGTGAGTAATGATTTGTAAATTTATTTTTGATCGTGGATCAGGCCTAAACTGAATCCTGTGTGTGTTGCTGTCGGAGCGTCCTGATCGATCTAAATGATCCATGATGTTCTGCTGCTGTACGATTATTTAATGTGCACAGCGTCTTTCTGAATGTGGAGACGATTCATCCTATTTTGCCCATCAGCAACCCTCCTGCAAATAATCTCTAATAATCGCTC
This sequence comes from Micropterus dolomieu, assembly GCF_021292245.1. Taxonomy (NCBI): domain Eukaryota; kingdom Metazoa; phylum Chordata; class Actinopteri; order Centrarchiformes; family Centrarchidae; genus Micropterus; species Micropterus dolomieu. Next base: position 71,492 of record NC_060160.1, on the reverse strand, counting down.
TGGGTTGAGTGTTACAGTGTGTGTGTTACAGGTGGCTGAGCGGTGCGTCGGCGTGGAGGCGCTCGTGTTAACCGGCTGTCAGTCTAATCGACATCGTGGCAGCAGCGCGACGCCTCCCACTCCAGTTTCAACATCTGTTTCTGCAGAAAACTTCACAGACATCAAAAAATATCAGAACTTTACAAGGAAAAGATTTTTAAAAGCTGCGGTAACAACTTCAGCTTCTTCCAGGCTGCATGAAGAGGAGGAGGAGACACCTGCAGCGACTCCGGCCGCATCACAGCGTCTTTGTGGAAGAGTTTTAATCAGATGGATATATAACATCATGTCAAAGTTGGCTGCTCCATCTCACTGAAACAGGTTTCATGAGGACTCTGAAGGCCACGTGCTAATCACCAAAGAAGGACTCGTGGTTTTCTTCATCTGTTCATCACCTCGAGACCCCTCAAGTTTATCTCGGGAGCCGTTTGGGGCTCCTGACCCTCAGGTTGAGAACTACTGCAGACAGACGTTGGATAAAAGCATCAGCTAAATGAATAAATGTGCTGCTGCGGCGTTGTGTGTTACTGTGTGTGTGTGTTACTGTGTGTTAGTGTTACTGTGTGTGTGTGTTACTGTGTGTGTGTGTTACTGTGTGTTAGTGTTACTGTGTGTGTGTGTTACTGTGTGTTAGTGTTACTGTGCGTGTGTGTTACAGTGTGTTAGTGTGCGTGTGTGTTACAGTGTGTTAGTGTGCGTGTGTGTTACAGTGTGTTAGTGTGCGTGTGTGTTACAGTGTGTTAGTGTGCGTGTGTTACAGTGTGTTAGTGTGCGTGTGTTACAGTGTGTGTGTTACAGTGTGTGTGTTACAGTGTGTGTGTTACAGTGTGTTAGTGTGCGTGTGTTACAGTGTGTTAGCGTGCGTGTGTTACAGTGCATTAGCGTGCGTGTGTTACAGTGCATTAGCGTGCGTGTGTTACAGTGCGTTAGCGTGCGTGTGTTACAGTGCGTTACTGTGTGTTACTGTGCGTGTGTTACAGTGCGTTACTGTGCGTGTGTTACAGTGCGTTACTGTGCGTGTGTTACAGTGTGTTACAGTGTGTTAGTGTGCGTGTGTTACAGTGTGTTACAGTGCGTTAGTGTGCGTGTGTTACAGTGTGTTACTGTGCGTGTGTTACAGTGTGTTACAGTGCGTGTGTTACAGTGCGTTACTGTGCGTGTGTTACAGTGCGTTACTGTGCGTGTGTTACTGTGCGTGTGTTACAGTGCGTTACTGTGCGTGTGTTACAGTGCGTTACTGTGCGTGTGTTACAGTGTGTTACAGTGTGTTAGTGTGCGTGTGTTACAGTGTGTTACAGTGCGTTAGTGTGCGTGTGTTACAGTGCGTTACTGTGCGTGTGTTACAGTGTGTTACAGTGTGTTAGTGTGCGTGTGTTACAGTGTGTTACTGTGCGTGTGTTACAGTGTGTTACAGTGCGTGTGTTACAGTGCGTGTGTTACTGTGCGTGTGTTACAGTGTGTTAGTGTGCGTGTGTTACAGTGTGTTACAGTGTGTTACAGTGTGTTAC
>NC_060160.1:69261-69845 GCF_021292245.1 Micropterus dolomieu | reverse complement strand
GTGCATTAGCGTGCGTGTGTTACAGTGCGTTAGCGTGCGTGTGTTACAGTGCGTTACTGTGTGTTACTGTGCGTGTGTTACAGTGTGTTACTGTGCGTGTGTTACAGTGCGTTACTGTGCGTGTGTTACAGTGCGTTACTGTGCGTGTGTTACAGTGTGTTACAGTGTGTTAGTGTGCGTGTGTTACAGTGTGTTACAGTGCGTTAGTGTGCGTGTGTTACAGTGTGTTACAGTGCGTTAGTGTGCGTGTGTTACAGTGCGTTACTGTGCGTGTGTTACAGTGTGTTACAGTGTGTTAGTGTGCGTGTGTTACAGTGTGTTACTGTGCGTGTGTTACAGTGTGTTACAGTGTGTTAGTGTGCGTGTGTTACAGTGTGTTACTGTGCGTGTGTTACAGTGTGTTACAGTGCGTGTGTTACAGTGCGTGTGTTACAGTGCGTGTGTTACAGTGTGTTACAGTGCGTGTGTTACAGTGCGTGTGTTACTGTGCGTGTGTTACAGTGTGTTAGTGTGCGTGTGTTACAGTGTGTTACAGTGTGTTACAGTGTGTTACTGTGCGTGTGTTACAGTGTGTTACAGTGTGT
>NC_060160.1:55019-69161 GCF_021292245.1 Micropterus dolomieu | reverse complement strand
TAACTTCACAAAGGCAGTTGTTAAGTGAACTCAGCATTCCAGGGTCTGTGGATCTGACGGGCAAGTATATTTGTGTGTCATCAGCATAAATATGAAAAGAAATGCCATGTTTATGGATAATATGTCCAAGGGGAAGCAGATACAAGGAAAACAAAATGGGTCCTAAGACCGACCCCTGAGGCACACCATATTTAACTGGACAGAACGAAGAGACATAGTTGTTTACAGACACGCAAAACTTCCTATTTGACAGGTAGGATGAAAACCATTCTAGAGCAGTACCAGAGATCCCCACCCAGTGCCTCAGTCTGTCTAACATGATGTTGTGATCAATGGTGTCAAAAGCAGCGCTAAGGTCCAGGAGTACCAGGACTGAGCACATGCCTTCATCAGCAGACATTAAAAGGTCATTGGTTTTCCTCTGCCGTTGTTGCTGCAGCGGTCTGTGTGACGGCGGGAGCAGAGGGCTCTGTGAGCGGGCGGCTAGCCGGCCTCACACGCTCCTCCCGCGGGTCACAGCAGGCTTCCCCCACAGCCACTCGCGGAGCTCCTCAACTCCAAAAACTCTCAAGCACACTTTTGTTCCGCCATCACTTCTCATAAAACTGTCAATATTATAATATCTACACAGCTGATTTCACCTCAAAACTTCTCAGAAGTGAATTTAGTGATGAAATAACGTGTGAAAACTGTAAAATATAAAACTTCCTGCTGCTGGCCTCTGTCTGGTGCGCAGTGATGATACAGTGAATAGTGACGATTCTCTCTGACCAATCAGCAGTATGTCGTGTTTTGTTTTAGTATCGCCTCAGCTCGACTGTAACCTCGACAGAGGTGATACGAAAAAAAACTTTTCCGCAGTGGAAAACCAAACAGAGGCGAGGCGAGGCGAGCTGGTACCGTGCGGTGGAAAAGGGGCTAAAGCGGATTCAAAACAGCTGAAATGCTCATGTAAAGCGAGTAGCCTCACCTAGACCATTCAGAAATGCACTGCAAGGCAAGCCCCACCCTCCCAAGTTCCAGTTCTTTTGGTATGCACTACCCCCCAAACAGGGACTTTGGGGGTAAAAGTGCCCGGAACTTAACGGAATGCGGTGAGTTCATCCAAAGGTTCCTGGTTCCAGGGGGAAGTTCCTGCGGTGAAAACGCAGCTTATGCTTGTTTAGTCAAATTCCTTATAGGCACCTCCCGCAACTTGGCAGCCATCTTGGTAACCCCTCCGGGGCGTTAGGCTATTAGTGGACTAAAGGCTCGAATAGCCTATACTCTGGAGCGGACTACTTCTGTTTACTACTGTCTGGAGTCAGCTTGGTGGACTCGTTCCACACATGCGCAGTAGATCGGTTGGTGCTCTGATAGCATAGTCGGTTGGAAAAAATGGGAGGCACGCAGATATCCGCACAGAGCCTGTGTGAACCCCTCCGATGACAGTTTTTTTCGTCATGCGGAACTGCACTTTGACTGGTCACCAGTCAGCAGTAAGCGTATATGTTTTTAGAAGGCACCGTAGAATTTTCTAACACACTCTGCGAGTACTGCAGATCACATTTGACACCTTTTCACACAGTATTTTGGCGGACATGTAGAGCATCTGATCTGTCACACACCTGCTCCTCGTCGCCACCACAACATTTGAAACTGTCGCAAACCTCAGCTGTGCTCTGACGTCAGTGGAACCACACGATTGGCTTGATATGTTTCTCGACTCAGCTGTTAAAAGCAGACGATTGGCTTTCTTACGGGAGGGGAGGGATGTGTGCATACAACCGCCTTCATTGGCGTTACGGGCTTTCCCCATAGAATTCTGTTCAGGATTCTTTAAATGGCGTCTCTTTCTAAACAGTCACAGGTTTAGCTCCTGATTGCAGCGATTTAAGCGAGATTTGTACTTGACAGAAGAGATTACAGCAGTGCTAACGGCTGTACTTACTGAGTTCTATTAATTAATTACTGAGTAGAAGATTACAATCAGTAGCCAAAGTAATCATGTTTCCATTCGTTCATGGTTTTGCTAGATGTGTCAAAATCAGCAACAATCTCTACTGGCGTTGTACAAAACAATGGTTGACCAATCAGAGTGCTCGTTGTCTTCATGTGGTATCTCTTTAGTTGTCCAGACAAGACATTTTAGAGGTGGCGCACATCAGTTACGTTTGTAGCTTCAGTGGCTTCGTGTGCGTGGTCTCTTGGTACACCGTAACTCTTAACACACAACAGCAAACTCACAAATATCCCTTAAGTGTTCCGTTTTTTCTTTGATGATTTGCATCATATCAAATAGTTAATGAAAGTTTATCATTTTGTTTTTCAGGATGCTGTCTTGAACCATGGTACAGATGTATAAAAAGCAGGACCCTCCTCCCCTTTAGATGTCTGGGACCTGTTCATGGCTTCTAAGAAGAAGCAGAAAGGAATGGTTCTCCATCAAGAAGGGGCAACCACCCCTGCAGCAGCACCTGCAGGGGACCATCCCTCTGCATGCTTTGTTGTTCCAAAACTAGGGAAGGCGAGTGACGGTGGGATGGAGCAAAGCACCGGTGGAAGCAGTGAAGAGGCAGATATGATGGGTAAACCAATTATGTACCCATCAAAGGAAGCCATCAGGACTTCTGTTGGACTCCTTTCTGCGAAACATCCTGCCAGTTCAAACTCTCAGCCAGACAATCTCTCACCAGACAGCATCTGCAAAGGCATCCGAGTGACGCTGGACAACAACAGCATGTGGAACGAGTTTTTCAGATGCAAAACGGAGATGATTCTGACTAAACAAGGCAGCAGAATGTTCCCCTACTGCCGCTTTCGCATCTCTGGCTTGCATGCATCTCGGAAGTACTTGTTGATCATGGACATTCGACCATTGGACAACAGTCGATACAAATGGACCGGCAAGAGCTGGGAAGTTGCTGGAAAGGCAGAGTGTCATTTAAAGAGTCAGCCATTCGCTCATCCAGATTCCCCGTCAACGGGTCAACACTGGATGCAGAGTCCAGTGTCCTTTTACAAACTGAAGCTCACAAACAACATCTCAGACCAAGAGGGGAACGCCATCCTGCATCCGATGCACCGCTACTTGCCACGACTGCACGTGGTCCAAACTGACAAAGCTGCTAAAGACTTAAAACTAACTGGTCCCAATGTTGTCACATTCACGTTCCCCCAGACTGAGTTTATGGCAGTCACTGCTTACCAGAACTCACGGTTTTCTCAGCTTAAAGTCGACTACAACCCGTTTGCTAAAGGACTGAAGGAGGACGGCTCCAGTTTGTTGGGCCCAAAGCTGAAATTGAACTCTTGCAAAGACTCGCATAAAGGCGGTGACACGACAAGCAACGAGCAGAACCCTGTGAAGAAGAGCTTGAAGTCTTTGCTTGCAAACCATAAACCTAGAAGCTCAAAAACAGCAGACTCAAAGCCTTCTGTGTCGGGTGATCTCCAGAAAAATTCCACTACAAACAAAGATCAGTCAGCTGCCAAGGTCACCGGGGAATGTTCGCGGTAAGAGTTCTACAGTACAAGAAAGACCAACTTGTAAATTGGCATGTTTCGGAATACATTGTAGTCTACTTTCATGGCTATTATAACCTGGTATTTTGTTAGCTACTGCATCTTGTGCTTCCTTTACTCTTCACCAAATGATACTACATATATCTCAGTGAAACTGTATGTCGCCAGTTATCCATAAGAAACAACTTTGCACCATGAAGGGTATCTTTGCCTGTCCTTACTAACCCCATGTTCACACAAACAGCCTCAAACACTGTTGGTTGTCTGTGGGTTTGTGGCTCTGGTACGTCAGATGATATTTGCAATAAAGTTGAACCCTAACCAACTTCTTCAGGTTGCGCAGCAGGGTCTTGAATTGCGAGGGAAGGTGTCAAAATGTTTTTGGAGCTTCTGTTTGAAATGAATGGCAGCCTGTCTCTCCTCGAGTGTTAAAGTCCTTATGTGTGAACGGAGGGGAGTTGCTGTGTTTTGACACCAAGAATTAACCCAATGCGTGAAGCTTGGCTGTGACTAGTTAATGTTATTTTTGTTTTAATAACCAGACCGTATGTCATAGTTTTGTACTGCAGTATCACGACGTGCTGATGTCACTAATGTGGTGTTTTTATTGTTTGATTTCCTTCAGCAACAATTCACGTCCAGCTCAGAAGTTATTTTCTGAACTTATTCGGGAGGCTCACGTTTCACTGCAAAGATGCAACCTGGAGCAGCTGGCCATCAACAACGGCAGCACCTCTCACAGAACTGAGCAAACTAACACCACAACTCTGACAAACAACGTACAAGATGTTCCCAAGAGGGACAGTTTGTCAGTCAAAACACATGGAGAAAAATCACCTGCAAAGAAAGGTGAATCTGTAACAAAAAGGAAAGGGAAGGACGACAAGGACCCTTTGAATTCATTGAACTGTAAAAACAATGTTAGAACAGATTGTTCTGAGGTCAGTAATGTTGCTGCACTGTCCCAGAACTCCTCTGTGGACTCCGTAAACCCCCAACGTAAGCCCGAAACCCCATCAAAGGAGAAAGTAAAGCAGCACAAACAGCCAGTCCGTCTGCCTCTGCCAGCTCTCGCTCTTTTTTTGAAGCAACATTCGACGAAATCTAAAAAGGTCAAGAGCGACCCGGACACTCCCTCTCCAGCACTCCCATCTGAATCTACTGCTCTACTGAGTTCTACTGCAGCTTCTGCATGCCCGCCTTCTGATCACGCCGGCAATGCGACTGGTCCCTTGAAGGACCTGATTGGTGATGGCACCAAATGCAACAACCAGGCCTCGGGATGTACTCCTCTTCATGCGGATGAAATGGTTTTTAGTGTTACGGGACAGCCAGTTGGAACTGCCCAGCAGCCTTCCAGTCCATCGTATCCAGATGCTATTGCCACTGCTGATCCAAAGGGACACAGAACTGATGATTTCTTTGCCTCCATTTCATTTGCTGAAAGCCCAGGCTCAGAGCCAGCAGTACCAGATGTTACGCCAGTATTATCCAACTCTGATCAGACATTTTGTACCCTTGGAACATCTGTATATACCAGTTCGTCAACTCTTACTACCTCTTCTGCATCTCCCGTTTTGTCACCACCCTATGACACAGCGATACCTGCCCCAAACTCGCCACAAACCTCAACCATCACTGAGTCTTCCTCACTACCTTCAGATGACCCCACCATGAAGTCTGATTCTTTGCTTCCTGACCCTGAGTGTTCTTCTTTTGGCTTCGAGACTTTGTCCCCAGCAAGCTCTCCAGAACCTTTACCTTCCCTGCCCACCGCGTTAGCTTTAGAACTCAACTCCACTACTTCTGAACCAACTCTAAAAGCAGTACCGGAAGAGCTACCGCTTGGCAAAGACGTTACCCCATGTGTGTTTAAATGGCATACAGTGTTACCTCCGCCTGAGCCATACATGGAGACTTCATTTACACCATTTCAGCACTCTCCCGACGCTCATCCTTTAGCGTCTGTTATGTCACCTTCATTGCCTTCTCAGACTCCCTCCCACCCTGAACAACAGACTCTTGACACATCCAGGCCTCCAGCGGATGCTGCTCCGTCATTTCAAGAAAACGAACAGTTGCTGCCCTTCCCTGCAGAACTGTCCCCCCTCGCACTTCAGTTGCCGCTGTCTCCAACCTTCTCTTCATTAGACGGAGAGGGATTGTCACCCACACCGTCTCTCGCAGACCTTGTACATTTTTTCTCCACCGATGATGACCTTGCGATGGGGGTGGAGTTTTCCAACGCAGAGACAATGGCAGTTCCCTGCCCACCTCCAAGTGCTGTAGAAGCAAATGCGCAGGAGCCTTTTCAGCAGGTGACACCAACCCAAGCCAACAAATCCTCCAGGCGCAAGAAGAAGTCCCGGCAGCGAAAGCTTGCTAAGACGGGACTGAATCAGAAGACTGACGACTCCAACTACACTAGCATGCAGCCTAACCTGGAGGAAGTGGAGGAGCAGTTATTTATCTCTTTCACATCAAAGGTAAAACTAAATAGACCTAGATCTGGTTTTGTGTGGTGCAATGACTTTTCTGTGATAAAATTCCCAGGACGGCTGCAATTTCTGTTTTAAATTACAGTAACTTTGACATAGAGTTGAATATGAAGTCAACCACCGGAGAACAAATATTGTTGGCTGTTTTGAAGCATGTGAACTCTGACATCAGTGGGAAGCGCGTTTGATGCGTTCTATGCCTGTCGAACGAGTCCCGTCAAACGATGTTGGTGCTGACAGGTGGAAACGATGACGCAGATGCTCACGTTTGGCTTCCTGATTGGCTCTGATCCATGAATCTGCCAGGCTGAAGTTATCTACTGATATTAGCTCATCACTCACATATAAACACACACCAAGCTGCTCCCGTGTCCTCTGGTCTGACATCGCATGGAGCTCAACGTTGGTTGGAGTTAATTTAGGTTACAAATAGACGCAAAGTGAAACTAAATCAAAATCCATCAGGGATGAGGGTTAGCAGTTACCGTCCATCTCAACAAACAGACGTTCTTGCCTTTGAGTTTCCTTCCTTCTCTCACTCTCTTCTTTTTTTTTTTGCGTTTGAGCATCAACAGGACGAACGACAGCCTGTGACAGTATACAGATTTTTGCAGTTTTTCCATTACCAGCTCGCCTCGCCTTGCAGATAGCACCCAGAGATAGCACCCCTCAATGTAGCTGGTCGTCATAGCGACGCCACACACAACTGCTGTGACGTAATGTTCAATGCGACACACACACACCAGCGACCCACACAGCTTTCTCTTTTTTAAGTTAAAACGTTCCAACATTCCTCAGAATGTAAAGACAGATAAGCGGTATGAAAAGCTTCCAGCTGTGTTTTCTTCTGCCGTTGTTGCTGCAGCGGTCTGTGTGACGGCGGGAGCAGAGGGCTCTGTGAGCGGGCGGCCGGCCGGCCTCACACGCTCCTCCCGCGGGTCGCCGCAGGCTTCCCCCACAGCCACTCGCGGAGCTCCTCAACTCCGAAAATATTCAACACAATCACTTCTCGTAAAACTGTCAATATTATAATATCTACACAGCTGATTTCACCTCAAAACTTCTCAGAAGTGGATTTAGTGATGAAATAACGTGTGAAAACTGTAAAATATAAAACTTTCTGTTGCTGGCCTCTTTCTGGTGCACGCAGTGAATAGTGAATATTCTCTCTGACCAATCAGCAGTCTGTCGTGTTTTCACGTCACATTTTAGTTTCGCCTCAGCTCGCTTGGAACCTCGACGGAGGTGGTAAGTACCTGGAAGCAGGTACAGGTGCAACTTTTCCACAGTGGAAAACCAAACGGAGGCGAGCTGGTACCGTGCGGTGGAAAAGGGGTTATGGATGCATATAGCTTGCAGAAGAGCTGACCCCCCTTAACCTTGAGGGTTTCAGGGGCATTATCATTGGGCCTGCCAGAGTTTCGACAATTCCCGCCCAACTATGCTCTTTGACACTACTGATAGAAGATGAGTTGAGTCGACTTCACAGGAGACATTTTTAATGTTCAAACAGGTGTAAGTAATTACATTAATTTCTGTAACAGAGCGGTCATTAATTTTATTGGTCCCACCTGTGATTTGCTATGACGTTGGTCAGCTGTTAAGCTGATTAATTAAACTGTAATGAAATGAGAATCCTCTGACACTAACTAGATCATTTTGCATCGTCCAGTGAGGGCCCTAGGATAAACGTTGGTAACACCCAGCCTACATTATAAGCATGTTCTTCCTGTTTGAGCCTCTATGTAATGCTCTCAGAACTTTAAACCAATGAACTTGTTGAGAATAAATGTACAGAAAATTAAAGACTCATGTTTCAGGAGGCGCTCAAACTTCACACTGTGGACTCGTCTGAAGGAACGGCGTCGCAGCCTGAGACGACACCTGAGGGTCAGAACCTGCAACAATCTGCGGACGCACCTGAGAGCGGTAACAGACACACAGACGCATGTTTCTACAGCCACACAGTGTTCACCGTTTACTGGTCAAATGTTAAATTGTTGAATAGAAGATGGATGTCAGTTAACCTCTGAGGACCAGGGTGTGTTTAGCCTAGCTTAGCCTAAAGGCTGGGCATTACAACGAGCTCACAGCCGTCTTGGTTACAACAAACAACAATTTCCCAAACTGTGAGACTGTTTGTTTAATCAAAAGTGGATATCATGAAACTGTTCAGCAGAGACAGCGGAGTGTTTGGAGGAGAAGATCGCTGCCTTTGAGAAGGTTCTCCTGACAGACCTGAAGCTGATGAGACACCGACAGGTGATCCACCCTGTGCTGCAGGAAGGTGCGTCAGCTCTCACTGTAGTCACGACAATATGTGAAGATTCATTCTTGGTACGTTGCCCTGTTGATGCCGGTTTCACACACAACGCAAATTTTAAATTCCCACTTGCATGAGTGTCCAGCACGAAAAGCTTTTTCAGCGGTGCTGGTTAAACACGAGCCGCCTCTATCCTGAATGACAGGTCGCCAGTCAGCTTGTAGCCCCGCCCTAAAGCCTCCCCTGCTTCCTGGTCTCTGTTCCTCTAAATGGGACCATAATTTACTAAATGAACATCATGCTGTGTTGAAGAAGACTTGAAACTAGCGACTGAGACTATAAACTCATCAGGAAAGTGTTTACTGAGGGAATAAATCAGCTCACAAGTAGAAAAACATTTTCTCAGAGACTTCTTTCTGCAGCCGGTGGAGTCTGCTGGCTGCAGGTTCCTGCCTGGGGGGGGCAGTGTTTTAAGTGAGTTTCTGTCTGTTATTTCTCTGTGAACTCAGTCGGTCTGAAGATGAACCTGCTGGATCCGTCTCTGGCCATAGATCTGCAGTACCTGGGAGTCCGTCTTCCTATCCCTCCTCCTGGTGTCTCTCTGGAGCCGCTGACCCAGGAGCTACCACCGCCTCAGGGTCAGTACCTTCACACAGCTGGAGATCCTGCCTCTGGTTGGCTGAGCCGACAGCACCGATCCTGGTAACACACAGACGTGTCTTTTCTTTTCTGCAGGTGTTTCTGCAGCGTTCGTGTCCAGAACCGGAAAAACAACAGACGTGACTCAGATTAAAGGTTGGAGAGAGAAATTCACTCCACCAGAGGCTCCGTCCGCTCCGGTGCCCGCCAACCCAGAAGGTCATTAAATTTATGACTGTTTTAATTTGTGTCGGGGTTGTTAGCAATATGGTTGCTCTTAATTAAATGTAATGGTGCAGTAACAGAGTAGAGCTGAAACCATTAGTTAATAAATTGATCAGTGGACTGATAAACCACAAACCATTCTGAGACATGCAATCAGTTGGTTTTCTTAGAGGAAAAATCCCCCAAATTCAATCATTCATTTCATCTCAGATTTGAAGATTTGCTTCTTTTCTTTGTCTCCAGTGTCAGGGAATTAAATATCTTTGGGTTTTACTGACAGTCGAGCAATTACAGCAGTACTTCACAGCCCTTCTCCGAGTCAGAATTCAATTCAATTTTATTTATATAGCGCCAAATCACAACAACAGTTATCTCACAGCACTTTTCATAAAGAGCAGGTCTAGACCGTACTCTATGATGGAGAGAGAGAGAGAGAGAGAGAGAGAGAGAGAGAGAGAGAGAGAGAGAGAGAGAGAGAGAGAGAGAGAGAGAGAGAGAGAGAGAGAGAGAGAGTTAATGATTATAATAACAATAGGACTAGTAACAATAGTTACTCAGTCAGAACTGAACTCTCAGACATGAAACACATGTTGAATCATTCAGTGGGACTTTACTTCCCAAGAACCTCATGATCTTAGCTCCTGTGACGTTAAGTCATTGAGAGAAAAAGTTATGGCGTCACATACGTGACTTTTGGGTTTGTGGTCTGTGTAATTATGTATTTTCAGTCTGATGCTTCAACATCAAACTGCGACTGTCTTGACTTTCAAATGTTTATTTAAAATTGACCATCATCGTGTGTGTGATTCAGCGCACAATTCAAACGGGATCAAAAAATGAGTTGTCTCTCGCCGTTGACTAGCAGATATATTTTTTCTGAAGCTCTCTATAGAATTGTAGTAACGATTCTTTGAGTGGGGTGTCTCCTCTTAAACTGTCTCTAGTAAGACTCACTGAATCCATGGCTATACTTCCTATATACATTCCCAAAGCATTATGGGAGCCGTAGTTCTAAAACTGAGAACATGCTTTTCCCCCAAATAGAAGGAAGACAAAGAACAATAAATAGCAGGAACTCCAAAGTCAATCAATAAAAAGTTTGTTAATAAATATTATGTTGCATTATCAATATTTGTTTGACATTAGTGAGACTGATAACCAAGCGTGTTGGGTAACACAGCTGTCCATTGATGAATTAAGAAAACAGTGATTCAGATATTGGTTAGTTGAAGCCTGAAGATGAAGCCAGAATCTGACCTGCGTCTAAATCATCTGTCCCTCTTACGTCCCGCAGCTGGTCCCAGATCAGAGCTGCCGAAGAAGAACCTGTCGGCGTTCTGCAGCGACATGTTGGACGAGTACCTGGAGAACGAAGGGAAGCTGATCGACGAGCGAGCCGCCAGCTTCTCTCAGCCCGTGGCGGAGCCGGTGGTCTACGAGCTGCCCGTCAGGAGCACCAGCTACGTCCGGACCCTCGACAGCATCCTGAAGAAGCAGCCCGTCAGCTCGCCCACGTCAGACCTCATATCTGGGTTCATCCCCCCGTCCAAGAGACCCAAACTCACCCGCAAAGAGACCACAACATCCAGGAGAGAAGACAGGAAGCAGAGAGGTCCAAAACCCAGGAAACTCAGAGGAGAACCTCCAGGTTCAGCATCTGAGCCCAGTCCAGCTGACTTAAACCTGGTCCCCAAACAGCCTGCAGGTCCATCAGAACTCACAGCCCCTCACAAGTCAAAGAAACACCTCCTGAAAGTCCAGTCCGACCACACAGAACTGTCAGCTCTCTCTCCACAACCCCCCGCCTTCAAAAGGAGGAAGAGGCTGAAACCCAAGACCTCGTCCCAAACCCTCAGCCCCCCCAGGTCCGCGGCCCCCCCACCCGGCCTCTCGGGAGACATGGCTCCGCTGGAGTCAGACTCTGAGCTCGGGACTGCCGTCGATCAGAGCGCTGACTCTTACAGAAAGGACGGCGGGCCCATGATGACCCGAGCTTTGCTGAGACAGAAGGACCTGGAGGACGGGGTGGTGTGGGATGGCCGCCTCCGGACCAGCATCACCGAGGAGAGGGCCACCATCGCTCTGACCTCGCTCTTCACACTAAAGGTGAGAGATCACAGCTGCAGGTATCGGCGCCGAGCCCAAAGTAGAGACCGTGGTTGGAGGTCGGGAGACCCAGCCCTGAATTATCCCGCATTTTGGACTCATATGGACCGCATATGGACTCCTCAAAAAGGCGATGAGGTCCAGACTGTAGCACCACTCATGCCACGCCCCTCGCTCATGCCACGCCCCCTCACGGTCTATAATGATTGGCTGGAGCCGCAGCACATGGTCGGTTCTGCACATGCAATATGTACCACGCTTGTGTGAACATTGTAGTTGACATAAGCCCTTGATTTAAAGAAAAACTTTATTTAAAGCGCAATATTATACAAATACACAGGGCATTATAGCATTAGCATAAAGAGTGAAATTATAATTAAAGTCTCTCGCTCAATTTTTTCTTGTCCCGCGCTCACGCTGCGCCCCTCGTCCCCTCGCCCCCGCCTTCTAGTCTGATGAACTTTGACCTACACCGAGAACCACGCTCACACCACGCCCCCTAAGCTACAGTCCCCAACCGGGCCCTTCTCCAAAAAGGACTTAAATGTCACTTCCTGTGACCCCTATGTGGCGCTAGAAAGCACTTGGTAACTAAACATTGTGTAACAGTACGTCAAGTGTGGAACGCGCTGAAAACTTGATGTAAAACACATGAGACACAGAGCTCACTTCTTGTTGCCTGTAGATGGTGCTATAAATATAACTGAATGTTGGCATGTAGATGTGTTCAGGGCGGGACTCTTTCCGTGCATGTAAACGTCCTGTTTAATGGTGAATCATTGATCGTCTATGCCACGGACACGCCCATTGGCGAAACCTCCCAAGTAGCACAATTGTTCATCAGCAAAGCCTTCAGAATGTGTGGCGAAAGATTTAAGTTGATGGGATTAGTTTTCCAGTAGGACGAGTTAAAGGGCCGAGCTTGTAAATCACCGAAAATGACCTTTAAATTCAAAATGGCTGACTTGCCTGGTTAAAAAAAAAAACTATACTTTGATGCAATAAACCATCAAAACCATCCTGAGTTAGCTTTTAATGCAACTGAATATTTTCTAATACACCTAGAATGCAATTGTAACTGTAAATCTGATGAAAACAAACAGTTATCATACAACATTTTCAAATATACCAGGCGAATTTCCATATTTTAGCAATATTTATTGTTAAAATGCTGACTTATATTGATAGATATCTTTAAAACACTTTTTCAGTCCATACAACCTATTTCCAAATGACAAAACATTGCAATATTGATAAAAACAGGAGTATTCATCAACATTCCTGTCACCAAAAGCACTCCCATGCTTTACAGGCCTGTAGATTTAGAACGGAACTCCACAGTGATGGAGGGGGGGGGGTATCAATCGATCCGGCTTGAGCAGGGGGCGACTTAAACCTGCGTCCTCTCTAGCGGCCAGCAGGGGGCGACTTAAACCTGCGTCCTCTCTAGCGGCCAGCAGGGGGCGACTTAAACCTGCGTCCTCTCTAGCGGCCAGCAGGGGGCGACTTAAACCTGCGTCCTCTCCAGCGGCCAGCAGGGGGCGACTTAAACCTGCGTCCTCTCTAACAGCCAGCAGGGGGGACGACTTAAACCTGCGTCCTCTCTAACAGCCAGCAGGGGGCGACTTAAACCTGCGTCCTCTCCAGCAGCCAGCAGGGGGCGCCTTAAACCTGCGTCCTCTCTAGCGGCCAGCAGGGGGCGACTCCTGCAGAAAGAAGTGTGATTGTATAGAAGTCTGTGAGAAAATGTTTCTACTTGTCAGCTGATTTATTCCCTCAGTAAACACTTTCCTGATGAGTTTATGGTCTCAGTCGCTAGTTTCAAATCTTCTTCAACACAGCATGATGTTCATTTAGTAAAATATGGTCCCATTTAGAGGAACAGAGACCAGGAAGCAGGGGAGGCTTTAGGGCGGGGCAAGTCGCCAACGTAATGACTTATCAACCAGGCTAGAGTGAATCGTGCCCACGGCGCCAAACTCGAGGCTTCAAAACGGCAGTCCACAAACAAACAGGTGGCGTCCCGATGACTAATTCCACTTCTTTTATACAATCTGTGGTCTGGACGGGATGCGTCTGCCACAAAGACTTTGGACATTTGAGAGTTACCCACTCTGTAGGGGGCGCCTGCGCACCACTTTGCCCATGCACTTAAACATATGACATCTGACTGAAAAATGCGCTTCAATTTCGATTCAGTTCAATTTTATTTATATAGCGCCAAATCACAACAACAGTTATCTCACAGCACTTTTCATAAAGAGCAGGTCTAGACCGTACTCTATGATGCTATTTACAGAAGCCCAACAGTTCCCACCAAGAGCAGCACTAGGAGACAGAGGCAAGGAAAAACTTCCTTTAAGAGGCAGAAACCTCGAGCAGAACCATGACTCAGGGTGGGCGGCCATCTGCCTCGACTGGTTAGGGTGAAGGAGAGAGAGAGAGAGCGAGGAAGGAAGGAAGAGGGAGGGAAAGGGAGGCAGCCTACACAATATCCACACAGAGGTACAGACAGTAAAGGTGATGTTGCTATAGACTAAATGAAAAATGGTACAGATATTTATAGTAGTGTTAATGATAACAATCGTAATGTTAATGATTATAATAACAATAATAATAATAGGACTAGTAACAATAGTTGTTGCAGCAGAGGGTGTCGAGCAGGAACACGGGGGCAGCAGGTGACCCGCAACCACAGATCCAGACTCCACAGCTCCAGAGCCAGAAAACCTGCAGGAAGTGATAGGAGGAGAGAGGAGAGGGACGAGAAAGCACAAGACTACCAGAAAGGGGAGAAGTTGTGTTAGTAACATGCAATAATGGGATGAGGTTGCATACAGAGGGAGAGAAAGTAGAGGAGAGAGGAGCTCAGTGCATCATGGGAAATCCCCCGGCAGTCTAGGCCTA
>NC_060160.1:29072-54919 GCF_021292245.1 Micropterus dolomieu | reverse complement strand
TGCTGGAGAGGACGCAGGTTTAAGTCGCCCCCTGCTGGTTGCTGGAGAGGACGCAGGTTTAAGTCGCCCCCTGCTGGCTGCTGGAGAGGACGCAGGTTTAAGTCGCCCCCTGCTGGCTGCTGGAGAGGACGCAGGTTTAAGTCGCCCCCTGCTGGCTGCTGGAGAGGACGCAGATTAAGGTTCTTCCGCGTCTGCCTCAGTTCTCTGACCGGAAGCTTCCTGATTGTTCCAGACCTACAAAAAAGCCTCTGGGAGCGATGCCCTAAACCCAACAGGAAGTCAGCCATTTTGAATTTAAAGGTCATTTTCGGTGATTTACAAGCTCGGTCCTTTAACTCGTCCTACTGGAAAACTAATCCCATCAATTTAAACTTTTAAGGACTAAAGTTGACAAAAACTCTGCAAATTCAGATAAGAATTCAGAGTACGGACCAGGTGCTCGGTACACTATAACGACAAGAACTGGTTGCAGTGATTTCCAACTTGGGTGCGAAAGACCAAGAACAAGGCTTTCAAATGAGTTATAGTTTAATTTAGGTTTAGAGCTGATTAGTAGGCTAGAGTGGAAGATAGCTGCAACTCCACCTCCTCGGCCTGTGCCTCGAGGAATGTGAGTATTAATATGACTGGGAGGGGTGGATTCATTTAGGCTAATAATATCATAATCTGATATTAGTTCATTTACTAGTACACCTTTTAGAAGAGAGAGATCTGATGTTTAAGAGTCCACATTTAATTTTCCTATTCGTTTGCACTATTGCTCTTGTGGTTTTAATTTTTATGAGGTTTTTATGCACAGCTCCTCTTCTGTTTACCTTTTTAAATAATTTCAGTGGTCGGAGGAAATTATTCCCCCAAATATTCATTTGCAGAAAAGAAGAAAAAGGAAAAAGAATTCCTTCAGTTTCAATAAATATAATCTACATTATTCTGAAATAAGAATAAAATAATTAGGAGGACTAAGTAAAATTTTACATTCAGTACTTCACTGTGGTATTACTACTAGTGAGTACCATTCTGCATAATGCGTACTTGTACTTTTGGTACTTAATTTAGACGTGTACACGTGCGTTACCTTTAAACGTGTTAACACAGTCCTCACTGTAGCCGCCCTGGTTCATGTGCCGTACCCTGATTCCGCCCCTCTGGTTTCTCCTCAGGGTTTTGTCAGCGAGAACCCGACCGCTCCCATCCAGCTGGTCCGGAGACGGGCCCCTCCCTGCCTGAACGAGTTCTGCAGGCTGGGATGCGTCTGCTCCAGCCTGGCACACCGCTCCACCAGCAGCCACTGCGGCCGGCCGCACTGCATGCTGGGCTGCAGCTGCCTCAAACAGAAGGTGGTCATCCTCAAGAACCTGGACGGGTCCGACTCCAGCCCCTCGCGCCACGACAACAACAAGAAGAGGAAGAGGAAGAGGAGGATGAAGATGGCCTACGGTGAGTACACCACCTGCACCACCTTTATGAAGCCTCAGACTCGTCCTGCAGGGGACGTCTGCTCGCTGTCTCCCCCTGGTTCCAGTCTTTATGCTAAGCTAGGCTAACCAGCTGCTGTTTCCATTCAGATAAAATACACCTTCTGTGTGTGATCCACTCTGCTCACGCTGACTGTTTCTACATAATAGTAGTAATAATAATCCATTTATTTCAATCAAACTGCTAGTAAAGTGAAGAAGAAGGTGTTAAGCTTTGATTTGAAAACCTGAACACGTCGGCCTAGTTTCTGCCGGTTGTTGGCGTTAGGTCATGTCCCGTGGGAGCGCAGCACCCGTGTATGCACATAAGAATTTACAAGATCAGACAGATAGAACAACAAAACCTTAAAGTCTGCTCTAACCTGAACAGGCACAGCAGTTACTGCACGATCCAGTCAGAATATGAGCTGCAGCATTCTGGACCATCTGCAGACCTCGCAGACTTCTCTTAGGCAGCCCAGAGAACAGAACATTACAGTAAACCAGCCAAGATGTAAGAAAGGCAGGAATAAGGGCCCCGGCATCTTTAAGGGCCAATACTTCTTTAATATGCAAATCAAACAAAAGTGATCGATCAGAAACGACCCCGAGATTCTTTACTCTCTCCTCGCAATGAATGACCGAATCATCCATGGAGAGTAACTTTGTCATACAAATGACCTAATCTAGCTGGTCCCACAGCTATCATCCCTTCTCTTGAGTAGCAGGACGTTTTCTGTTTACCGACGTTAAGTCTGTGTCAGCAGCCAGTAACAGAGCGTTTACCGCCTTTCAGTAGAAAAGCAGACTGCAGCGGCTCAAAAAGATTAGTAGATGAGAGAAATTTTAAAAGCTGATTTGAGACCACTTTAGATAAGAAGGCCAAATTAGAAACAGCTCTATAATTTTTCGAGTTTATATCCAGATTTGGTTTCTTCCACCGCAGATTTGAAGCAAGCCGGAAAAAAAGCGAAAGGTTTAAAAGAGCTGAAACATACAGTCCTAATGTTGGCCATACTTCAGGCGAGGGATCCAGAGAGCAAGTGGTTCCTCTCGCAGTCACAACAGTTTTAGTTCAGCCAAAGAAATCGGCGCCGTCCTGTAGAAAATGGTGGTAGCGCAGTCTGATCCCCCGACATCTGACTGGGATGTCGAAGTTCGGATGTCCTCAACTCTCTCATGAAAATACGTCATAAATCACGTGCTGACAGATCCGTGCTACTTACTGGCTGCTGTGTAAGTCTATCGACAGTCCTAATAGAAGTCTAGGGTGATGCTTATTATTCAGAATCGCAGTAGAAGAAGACTGGCGGGCGGTCAGGCTGGCGTGCAGTGCCGATAATGAACTCCAAGCTCAGTATGGCGCCACTGACGCTCAACCTTTCAGCAGCTGCTTCTGATAGTCGGTAGCTCCTCATTTAGCCAAGGTGTAAGATTTTTTAGAGGACACTTCCGTGTCTTAGCTGGAGCGCCCCGTGCCAACAAATCCCAGAGTGCACCATTAAAGTTGTCTGTGAGGCAGAAAAGGCTAAAACCTGGATCCATCACATCTGGTTGGTTCAAGTTAAGGTCATTTAAAGCACTAGCGCTAATATCTTGTCTTCGGCACCATTTTCCCTGCGCTACATGAATTAGGGATAGAAATGTCAAATAACGTCAGCGAGTGATCTGAAATTGGTAAAGCACTGAATTATTAACTGACACCGACAAACCACAGCTTCAAACTAAATCTAAAGCGTGACAAAGTTCCATCAGTGGCGATACGTCACCCTCACGCACCCACGTCTTGGTCATGAGCAGAAAATCTAGAGCGTGGGAATTCAAATATTTAATGTTAGACCGGACGTTCAGAAGAGCGATCTGGACCTTTTGTTCCCGCATCGACCGGCGACGCAATGCAACCGCCTCCCCCCAGTCCAACAGGGCTGCAACAGCTGACCGGACTCGGGGCCCGCCGGGTAAACGGGTTGAAAACGCCAAATCCAGATGATTATAGCAAGTACCAACACACGGGTCCATGTAAGTCCTTCCCAGCCGTGCATTTAACTTCACACTCTGACCAGAACGTGTACCGCGAGCTCGCCGGCGTGTCCTGCGAGATCTCACCCGGGGCAGGAAAGTTGACTCCCGGCGGCGAAGCTCCTCTGGTACCGTAACCAGGAAGAGGTGGAGGATTTGCACCATGTCCACCCTCAACATGCGAAAGCTCCCAAAAGAATCCCAGATATCGAAAAGTGCCTGGCGCTCATGAACCAGCGTTGATTCAGTGTTATTAACAAGCAGAGACGCCACCATAGAAATGGCGTGCCGTGGATGTCGGCGCCATCTCTCACATGTTTGTGGACTGTAAAGACAGAATAAATAAATCATCTGCTGGATCTGATGAAATGAAATGCTCACCTGCTGCCTGGTTTCTCACCGCTCCTAGTTCTGAAGGAGGCGGACACCGTCTCCCAGCCTGCCGAGCGCGTCCGGACTCTGTGGAAGAGGGACGTTGGAGACTCGGATCCAGACCCGGTCCACATCCCTGAGCCAGCATCTCTGTCCCGGCCCGCCGTAAGGACTCAGTCTTTCGTCTGTGTAGCAGATGATGTTTGTGTTTTAGGTCTTTGATCAGTCTGATTCTGTTTGTTTCCAGAAGAGGAGAGAGGACGACAGCAGCTGTGCCCGGGTCAGAGGTTACACGGGGAAGAAGAAGAAGAAGACCAGGAAGCAGAGGGTAAAGCTCCTGATTGGTCTGTGTTTTTCATTTAGAAGGAAGGTCGGCGCACTCTAAGAGCTGCTGTCAGGTCCAGCTGGTTTGTAGCTGCCACATTAACAGTTAGCAGCACCGAGACGCCGGATCACCAGTAAGGAGTCAGCAGATTAAAAGATGGCCGTTAAGTCTTCACATTAACAGAGGAAATATACGCATAAACACACCTGCTGACCCCGCCCCCTTCTGTGTGTCAGCTGACTTCCTGCATCAGCGGGATGTTTTATAAACTTAATACACATGGCCAACTGTTAATACACCTGGGCGTTAATACACCTGGCCGACTGTTAATACACCTGGCCGACTGTTAACACACCTGGCCGACTGTTAACACACCTGGCCGACTGTTAATACACCTGGCCGACTGTTAACACACCTGGCCCACTGTTAACACACCTGGCCCACTGTTAACACACCTGGCCCACTGTTAACACACCTGGCCGTTAATACACCTGGCCCACTGTTAATACACCTGGCCGACTGTTAACACACCTGGCCGTTAATACACCTGGCCGACTGTTAATACACCTGGCCGTTAATACACCTGGCCGACTGTTAACACACCTGGCCCACTGTTAATACACCTGGGCATTAATACACCTGGCCCACTGTTAATACACCTGGCCGACTGTTAATACACCTGGCCGACTGTTAATACACCTGGCCGTTAATACACCTGGCCGACTGTTAACACACCTGGCCGTTAATACACCTGGCCCACTGTTAATACACCTGGCCGACTGTTAACACACCTGGCCGTTAATACACCTGGCCGACTGTTAATACACCTGGCCGTTAATACACCTGGCCGACTGTTAACACACCTGGCCGTTAATACACCTGGCCGACTGTTAATACACCTGGCCGACTGTTAACACACCTGGCCGTTAATACACCTGGCCCACTGTTAATACACCTGGCCGACTGTTAATACACCTGGCCGACTGTTAATACACCTGGCCGACTGTTAATACACCTGGCCGACTGTTAATACACCTGGCCGACTGTTAATACACCTGGGCATTAATACACCTGGGCATTAATACACCTGGCCCACTGTTAATACACCTGGCCGTTAATACACCTGGCCCACTGTTAATACACCTGGCCATTAATACACCTGGCCGACTGTTAATACACCTGGGCGTTAATACACCTGGCCCACTGTTAATAGACCTGGGCGTTAATACAACTGGCCGACTGTTAATACACCTGGGCGTTAATACACCTGAGCGACTGTTAATACACCTGGGCGTTAATACACCTGAGCGACTGTTAATACACCTGGGCGTTAATACACCTGAGCGACTGTTAATACACCTGGGCGTTAATACAACTGGCCGACTGTTAATACACCTGGGCGTTAATACACCTGAGCGACTGTTAATACACCTGAGCGACTGTTAATACACCTGAGCGACTGTTAATACACCTGAGCGACTGTTAATACACCTGAGCGACTGTTAATACACCTGGGCGGGACGCGGTTGATACACCTGAGCGACTGTTAATACACCTGGGCGTTGATACACCTGGGCGACTGTTAATACACCTGGGCGTTAATACACCTGGGCGGGACGCGGTTGATACACCAGGTCGTTAATACACCTGGGCGTTGATACACCTGGGCGACTGTTAATACACCTGGGCGTTGATACACCTGGGCGGGAAGCGGTTGATACACCAGGTCGTTAATACACCTGGGCGTTGATACACCTGGGCGTCTGTTAATACACCTGGGCGTTGATACACCTGGGCGGGACGCGGTTGATACACCAGGTCGTTAATACACCTGGGTGTTAACATACCTGGGCGGGACGCCGTCAACGCACCTGGGCGGGCGTCGTCTATGCGTGGGAAACACTGTCCCAGTTCATGTCCCTAAAGATCTGCTTTTACTGACCGCCTGATGTTTGTCCTGCAGGATCCGTCTAACGACGTGAAGTCTAACGACGTGAAGTCTAACGGCGCTCGGCTGAAAGCTTTGAAACAGAGAGACCTGACACTCAGGGACACAGAGGCAGCACCCCCACCTCCTCCACCAGGTGGGTTCAGTGACATCAACGCCGCCATCCCATCACAAAGCAGTTCTTACTGTGTCTTGAATGAACCCAGCAAACTGAACCAGGATCAGCCTGCTTCATGGAGCTGGTTTAGACGTGAGAGACTCGGATCAGCTGATCTTCTCTGTTGGCGTGTAATCCAAGTCCTGTGTGACGAAGTTAATGAATAATAATAATAATCTGGAGCATCACTCTCCGTGGGGACTTTTTTGGAAACTGATTCAGGTTTTGGGTTTTCCTTCAGCAGGTGAACCGGTCCAGCCGGTGCCCTCCGGCCGGCCCGCCACCCCTCCCGCGGAGCCGAAGCCATCGAAGCGTCTGATCATCTTGGCGGAATGTAAGTGGCTGAGCGACGCCGACCGGAACCACGTGTTGAAGAAGCTGTGCGAGGCGATGGCTATGGACCAACTGAACCGACCCTTCTGGATCAGAAAGTACCTCATCAGTCCGATCAGCCAGACGCAGGAGGAGAGCGGCGCCGACAGCTGCATCCAGTACAAAATCCACATCTCCAGACCCCAACAGGACCAGGAACAACCAGCACAGCCAGAAAACCAGAAGGAGACAAACCGGCAGCAGGTAGCAAGAATCTGTGGTCCTCCACTGCCTGGAAGCAATCCCACGATGCCATGTGTCACATGTTCTATATCATGTGACTCTGCAGCCGTCAGTGTTGACAACACGATGACTGATCTGTAACATTTACCTCGTGTCTCTCAGCAGGAACACCTCAAACAGGTGCTCGGGGAGGCGGAGCCCTACGAAGACTGGCAGCGAGAGGTGGAGGAGGAAGAGGCGGAGCCTCTCGAAGACTGGCAGCGAGAGGTGGAGGACGGTGACATCGAGGAAGAGGCAGGATCAACAGCTCACCAGGTGCGTGATGGGGGAGAGAGAGCGAAGCTGAGGTCGAAGGAGGAGAGGGTCAGCATGGCTCTGCCTTTCCTGACGGGAATCTCGCCCGCCGGCTTCCTCTCAGCCAACAGGAAGCAGCAGGGGGCAACAGAGCACACGGTCCAGGTAAGAACGCCACATGTGGGTTTACCGCAGGTTCCTGAACATTCAGACAGTTTGTGGAGTTCATCAAATTAAAATTAGACAAAAATAATAAAAAAGAATCTAAATAATCCACTTTGAACCGCCCCCCCCGATCTCTATGACGACTGAGTAAACTCCACCCACAGATAAACTCGTTCACCTCGGCCGACACTTTAAATGACGCTTCAGCTGCGGCGTCTCTGTCCTCATCAGTAGATGGAAGATCTGGTTATTTACACGCAGTAGAGCTGAACGATTAATCGTTTTCAGTTTGAAAGAACGCCATTAGCTCATTGTGAGGACGGCCATTAAAATGTAGGTTAATTTATACATCTGACCTACTCGCCATGCGTCTGCTGTTAAGGTCCTACCCACCAATCAGAGCGAGCACAGGGCGTGCACATTTTACCACAAACCAAACTAAAGGAAAACGTGCGATAATGGCGCCAGCCGAACCGACTCAGGCGCCAGCTGTCGCTGCAGTTTTGTCCGGCATCAACTCACACTGCCGTGTTTCGGCAGCGCGGCGTTCAGCCTGCACGTTGTTAATGTGTCTCTTTGTGTGCTTCAGCTGCAGATCGCAGCTTGATTTTGCTGCTTGACTTCTGCCGTGGTTAAGTAGCTACGTAGTTTCTTCCTTTTGTCGGTTTAACTGTGTTTAAAGTTGATATATGATCGGGAGTCTGCAAAGGGTGTTTTATTTTGAAAACCGGGTTCTCTATGCCGTTCTGTGGCTGACTTCCTGCCTGGTTCATCTGCTCTGTGCTGCTTGACGCAGCTTCCGTCAAAAACAGACTGGCAGTGAATATTGAACTTTAGCTGAACTTCTTTTTTCCCCAAATCGTTCAGCCCTGACACTCAGAAACTCCTTTCAACATGTTGTCACCTGAGTGCTTCATTTTCTGTTTTCTCTTCAGATCTGACTCCAGAATCACTGAAAGTTTAAATCCAGAGAGATGTCAGATCTGTGATGTTCTCTTCTGTTGCTGCAGGTGAACGGGAAGCTCTATCCTCTGGCTAAGATCCAGCTGGGGAAGATGGGGGCGCTCCATCCTGCGAACAGACTGGCGGCCTATCTCACCGGCCGGGTGGGCTCCAACAGGAACCAACAAGGTTCTCCTTCCTCTTCCTCCCCCTCTAAACCTCCTCAGAACCAGAGTCCAGGACCGACCCTGATCACCGTGTCCTCAGATACCTCTGTGGTGTCTGGCCTCGCTGCCGCCCCCCCACCCAGGCCTCAGACGTCGGTCACGGTGTTAACGCTGCCCACCTCCTCCACAGGTGAACGCACAATTCTTTTTTATCGTACTTCCTCAAGTTAAAGGCCAGGTCCCAAAAGTAAAGGCTGGGTCCCAAAAGTAAAGGCCAGGTCCCAAAAGTAAAGGCCAGGTCCCAAAAGTAAAGGCCGGGTCCCAAAAGTAAAGGCTGGGTCCCAAAAGTAAAGGCCGGGGTCCCAAAAGTAAAGGCCGGGGTCCCAAAAGTAAAGGCCAGGTCCCAAAAGTAAAGGCTGGGTCCCAAAAGTAAAGGCTGGGTCCCAAAAGTAAAGGCCGGGGTCCCAAAAGTAAAGGCCGGGGTCCCAAAAGTAAAGGCCAGGTCCCAAAAGTAAAGGCTGGGTCCCAAAAGTAAAGGCCAGGTCCCAAAAGTAAAGGCCAGGTCCCAAAAGTAAAGGCCTGGTCCCAAAAGTAAAGGCTGGGTCCCAAAAGTAAAGGCCTGGTCCCAAAAGTAAAGGCTGGGGTCCCAAAAGTAAAGGCCGGGGTCCCAAAAGTAAAGGCCGGGGTCCCAAAAGTAAAGGCCTGGGTCCCAAAAGTAAAGGCCGGGGTCCCAAAAGTAAAGGCCGGGGTCCCAAAAGTAAAGGCCGGGGTCCCAAGTGCTCTCTAACAACAGCAGTCGCTGCTTTAACGCCTCAAACCGACCGTCTGTGTGTCACAGGGCTTCAGCCTGCAGCAGTGAAGGTCGGCCAATCGGCTGCTTCCTCTGACCAGCCCGCGGGGGAAGCGCCTGAGTCCCGGGTCGTCACTGTGACGGTGTTCCCGGGTCCTACGGGAGGGGCCAATCAGGTCAAAGTGGTACCTTCAGCCTTTGTCAGCTCCGCCCCCCCGTCAGGTAATACGAAAGAACAGTTTATTAACAGAATCACCATCACAGAAGTTTTTATTATCTATATATTTAGATCAGTGACCAATAGTTTATCTGCAAATAAATAAAAAAGTTAAGTTATATTCCAGCATGTGTTTATGTGCTACAGGATTAATTTATAAATCAAAAGTAGATTTATATTATTTACAGAGCAGAAAGAAAAGTTTCTCGTCCTCTTTCCGTTCGTGCAGTTACATTCATGATGTAACGGACAAAAAATCAGGGAGGCCCGTAGAAAAGGAGACAGGAGGCAAAGGTGGTGCTGAAAAGTTCACTGGAGGCAGCTGCAGCAAAGCGCCTCAATATTACGTTTCTTTTGTGCTGCTCTTACTTACTGGGGACGCCAGCGGCAGGGCAGGGACTAACTTGTTACAAAATAAATAAATAAATAATAATAAGTCACCTTTTCACGTTCACCTTTTTAAAACTGCAGCCTACTTTTACTCTTTACTCAGTATTTTCTGTGGGCCGGTAATCTACTTTTAATTTCGCTACAGTTTTCTTTCATACCTAGGCTTCGTTAACCGAAATGAGCCGTCAGCCAGGCTGCGCGCTGTTAGGCTGATCAGCGCTGGTCGGGCGCTTCTCACAGCACAGAGCTGGGCAGATGCAAACATTTAGAGAATCAGGCAAACACCTTTCCGGTTATGCGCAGTTTAAGCGATGTCCGACGGTGAGTCCGTAAACAGGATGTCGCCGGTGAAACTAACTTTCACTCAGCAGCTGCCAGCTGTTATTTATTCACAGTCAACAGTCATTTTGGAGATGCACAGAGAGAAAATAGGGCGGATAAAACAGTCCTGGTTTACGCACGACGCTCAGCTTCCTCTGTGTGCTTCAACAACGAGCTGCTCCGTGTTGCTGCCACAATCATTCTAGGATGCCCGTAATAAAAGAGGCAGGTAAAAATAGTGGCTGGGCAGCAAGCGTGATATTTTAAAGTGATCAACACATTCATGGAGATGTGAAAAGGAAAATAATTGTTTTAAACAGAAAAGGCTAAATTACAGATCATCAACAAGCAAAGCAAACTGCATTCCCTGGAAATGGCGAAAAAGGAGATTCAGTAATCATCTGGTGAAACTCTTATTTTTATTTATCTGATCAGATATTTGTGTCTTCGTTTGGAAACCTTTAGTCTAGATGAACGTCCTCCTGTCGTTTATAACTTTTCAGCTTGATTTCCTTTCTTGGAACGCAGATATTGATTTTGCTTCACTTCTGTGAGAGAGAACCATCTTGCAGAGACTTCAAATATTTAATCTGTCCGGTCATGTTTAATTGTTGTGTTTCAGACGTTCTGAGTTTATGTGAAACACGTGCTGCTGGACTCGTTCAGCCGGGTGTCTCTCGTGACCCCTTGACGGGTCCTGCCCCTCAGGTTGAGACTCTAATAAATAACCCGTGATCCATCTGGTCTGGTGTGTTTCAGACTGTCAGGTGAGCAGCTCGGTGGTTCCACCTGGAAATCCGGCTTCTAAAGGCCCTCAGCTGTTGATGGTTCAGGTCCCGGGCCCTCACGGGAAGCTTCCCGTACCGGGCCCGGTTCCCGGCCCCCCGCTGCCCCCCTCCACCGGTCAGAGGATGGTGCTGCAGCCGGTCCAGGCAGCGTCAGGCCTTCAGTACTACCGCAGACCGGACGGTAAACTGGTCCAACTGGTTCCCATCAGCCAGCTCAGAACCAGAGGTGAGTACAGGACTGGGGGGGGGGGGGGTAAAGCTGCGGTTAGTGAGGACACATACTGTCAGCGTTTCCACCGCGGTCTGAACACAACCCGGCAAACCAACCAGCTGACGGACGGGCGTCACTATCCACAAGGAAGGTGTAGAAACCTTCTGATGAAAACTTAAAACATGAACTCCAGAGCAGGAATTCAGCTGAACTCCGTCAGCGCAGGACGAGCCGCACACCGGCTGCAGTTTCCGAGCGGCACGAAGAGACGAGCAGTAACAGAAAAGCACTGGAAGAGCAGGGTGAAGGACCCCTGGGGCCCCGTCGGTACAATAATTAACTAATACTTTGGTCTTTGACTCATGTATTCTTTCTAATGCAGGACTTTTACTTGCATCAGAGTATTTGTACATTGTGGCGCTGTCACTAGTCTTACGGAGTACTGCTGATAGAAAGCACCGACATGATTCGCTGTAAACCAGTGACTGACTCCTCCCCCCTCTTTCTGTCTCCTCCCCCTCCAGGTGCCCCCTCCCCCTCGGTCCTCCCTGCTGCACCTCGTGAGCCTGCAGTCGCCGCTGTTGTTGGGAACCAAACACGCCCTCTGACCACAGTGACAACCTCCACCGGCCCCTCCCCCTCCTTCTCCTCCCTGTCTGGCCTCCAGTCCTTCTCCGTGGCCCCCCTCTCGGCCCCGCTCCGGCCCGCCTCTGGTTTCCTGGCCCAGAAGGGGACGTGCACCTTTAAAATCATCCCCGCCGCCTCCAGAAAGGAACCCATTGTCGTCACCTGCCCTAAACTGCCCCCCCGACCCCCCATCAAAGTGGTGACTGCCGCCGGCGCCTTCACCGTCCTCCAGCCCCCCGCCCCCCCGATGAACCTCGTCTCCCTCAACACCTCCGCAGGTGCGAGGGCCGAGCTTGGGGTCAGAACGGTGGCGGTGTCTGCGGCCCCTGTGGCTCCTAAATTCCAGGAGAAACCTGCTTCACCACAAACCACCAACATCCAGACCCCTGCAGGGGCCGCACACAGACCGCCATGCCCTCCTGCTTCAGCACGGTCCGGGTCAGGGGCCACACCCGGCCCCCCGCCGTACCCCCCTGCTGACAGGTTCAGCCTTGAGCCGGCCTGCGGCCTGGTGGACCTGGACATCATCTGCGTGGACGACAAGACGGGGCTCTTTACCACGACGGAGACGGAGGGCGGGGCCAAGCGGCCGTCGGACACGGTGGATGTGGAGGCGTCCTCGAGCAGCGAGACGGAGAACTCGTCAGACTTCACGGAAGAGACGGAGAGCGGAGAAGAGACGGGGGAGGTCGTAAGCGTCCACGTAAGAGGAAGCTTTTAAAATCTGTCACAGTAAAACCAGCAGAGGGGTTCAGGGTCGCCCCCAACGGCGGGTTTTAGTACTGGGCTGAAGTATAATTCTGAGGTACTTTTACTGTAGTCTTTCTAATTCTACTCCGCCACAACTCAGACATAGAAATTTTACTTTTCAAATCAAGATTTTACAAACAGAAGTTGATAAAATCTGATCAGTAACACGGCAGCGCAGCACTTTTACTTACTGCAGTATTTCACATTAAATACAGTTTCAAAATGAACTGAACTTATTTTTTCTCGTCTCATAAGAACATTAAAGACCTGTGACGTGCTTTGCTGCTCTGAGCTGCTCAAGTCTGAACGTTACACGATACGAGACTAACCGAGCTGCGCCAGACTTGTGACAACGTCCGGCTTTCAAAACAAGGTGTTATTAAAACCAGGGCGGATCTGTGGGCAGACATTCGATATTCAAAGTTTATTTCTTTGCACCTGACCTCCGCTCACAGCAGTGAACATAACGCTCCCATCAAAGGCCAAAGAAGATGAAGCTGAGCCCTGTGGGAGCTCTTTAAACTGAGAGGATCATTTTACAGATTAAATTAACATGATGAACACAGTTAAATCATTAAATTAGGCCGATTGTAGAAGAAGAGCGTTTAGTTGCTATAATAAAAGGTAAAAGTGAAATGTTCATAGTAACGTAGCGCTCATCCCGTCTGCTCTACCCGGACCCCCGTCCGGCTCTCCCGGGTTCTGCTCTGGACCTGCTCAGATTCACTCTTAATTACTTTCGAAGCGTATTTACAGCATGGAAACAAGATTAACTGGATTATCTTCACAGGAAGTATTAAACAGGTTACAGGAGTCCATTAAAACAAACACTACTTTATTCTTTGACGTCGGGTTGCTGGAAAAACATTTCACTGGCTCATCAGCGTTTACATCTGTACGTGTTTCTGATGAAATGGTTTGCTAGAGCACAGATTAAATTTCTTTCCGAGCTCCACCCACCAGTCTCAAACATCCTGTGATACTCATTTACATCTAGATGCTTCTGTGCTTTTACTTTAGTGAAGTTTTACTGGTTGGTTTACTGGTGGTATTTTCACAACGTGGCTTTCCTCGGCTTTGCTGAAAATATTGAGCTGACTTTCTGCTGTTGTTGTTTGTCTGCAGCGCTTAAATCACAACGCACTGGAGAAGCAGCGTCGAAGGAAGATGTGGCAGCTGTTCGAAGGTCTGAGGAGAGAAGTGGGACTGAGCCAGGAGAGGACGTCTAAGGTGTCCACGCTGACGAAGGTCCGACTCGCTCAAACACTAGTTCAGCTTCTTTAAGCTTCTCTGAGTAGAAACGTATGTCAGTGAAATTCTCGGCGCTGCTGCAGACACCTCAGACAGAAGTGGTGGCGTTATTATCAAGGTGAACGGGTTTTGGCCTCTAACTCCCACACAGCACGTTGCACATTTAAAATACACCTTATATCCACGCGGTCCCTGAACTGAACTTGAGTTTTTCTATTTCTTTTGCCTTTTTTTCCCACTGCATAAATGAAACAGTGTTTCCCACAGGATGTGGAAAGACTATGGTGGGGGGGTCCGGGGCCTGAGGGGGTCCGGTAAAGTAAATTACATGAGTCCATTTACTTTTAACTTTTTATTTCCATCCTGTACAGGCCCCTTATTTTGAAAACCAGACGTTGTCACATGTGCATCCTCCTCGCACAAAATTCATCCAGTCAGTGGATGTGCTCGAGACAGTTCAGCAGAACACCTTCTGCAAACAGCTCGGACACCTTAAAATGCTTCCACTCTGTCGACATGTCAACTTGACTGTAAAATTTAATTGGTCTTTTGACTCATTAGGCTGGTTGGTTTGGTGAGTTCATTAAGCCTTGAACGTCATAGACGGGTGCATCCAATCGTGAGAAAAGGTATTTAAGGTGGCCAATTGCAAGTTGTTATTCTCTTTGACTCTCCTCTGAAACAACATGGGGGCCTCAAAACAACTGTGAAATGACCTGAAAACAAAGATTTTACACATTATGGTTTAGGGGAAGGCTACAGAAAGCTATCGCAGAGATTCAAGCTGTCAGTGTGTCCACTGTGAGGAACATAGTGAGGAAACGGAAGACCACAGGCACAGTTCTTGTTAAGGCCAGAAGTGGCAGGCCAAGTAAAATAGAGAGGCAAAGGTGAAGGATGGTGAGAACGGTCAACAACAGCCCACAGACCTCCACCACAGACCTCCAACATCATCTGGCTGCAGATGGTGTCACTGTGCATCATTCAACAATTCAGCGCACTTTGCACAAGGAGGAGCTGTACGGGAGAGTGATGCGGAAGAAGCCTTTTCTGCACGCACGCCACAAACAGAGTCGCTTGAGGTCTGCAAACGCACATTTGGACAAGCCAGCTTCATTTTGGAAGAAGGTGCTGTGGACTGATGAAACAAAGATGGCAAACACTTGCTACCCACAGTAACATTTGGTGGAGGTTCCATCATGGAGTCTTGTTAAAGTTGAGGGTCGCATGGATTCCACTCAAGATCAGCAGATACTTGAGAATAATATAGAGGAATCAGTCACAAAGTTGAAATTACGCCGCGGCTGGATGTTTCAACAAGACAACGACCCAAAACACTGCTGAAAATCTACTTGAGGAACAAGTACAATGTTCCCCAGACCTGAATATCACTGAAAATCTGTGGGGTGATTTGAGGCAGGCTGTCCACGCTCTGCAAACATCAAACCTAACTGACCTGGAGATGTTTTGCGAGGAGGAAATCCAGAATCCAGACACTCACTACAGGACACAGGAGGCGTCGAGAGGCCGTCATTTCTGCTAAAGGAGGCTCAGCTAAATATTGATGTGATATTTCTGTGGGGGGCCCAAATTTATGCACCTGTCTACTTTCGTTTTGATTTTCTGTTCATCCAGTAAACCTCATTTCACTACTGAAATATTACAGAGTCCTTCAGTTATTTGATAGATTACACAGGCATCATCCAGTCTCTGCTCTTCACCTCCATCACTGTCTGGTTTGGATCTGCCACCAAAAAGGACAGGAGCAGACTACAACGGACAGTCAGGACTGCAGAAAAGATCATCGGTGCCAACCTGCCCTCCATTCAGGACTGATACCTTTCCAGAGTCAGGAAACAGGCAGGAAACATCACTGCAGATCCATCTCACCCCGGACACAACCTGTTCCAGCTCCTCCCCTCTGGTAGGCGCTACAGAGCACTGTACGCCAAAACCAACAGACTCAGGAACAGTTTCTTCCCACAAGCCGTAACTCTGATGAACAGCTGAATCTGACTCAGTGTCAGGAACAATTCCTGTGCTATAACCCGGTAACTCTGCCTCTAATCAGCCACCTGTTGACTGGTTACTAGGGCTGTCCCCGACTAAGGATTTACATAGTCGAATCAGAATCAGCATGTCCTGCCTGTAGTCGACTGATAGTCGAATCGTGTATTTTTCTCTCTCTCTTGCACACGCGCCTGCCATTCACCGGTCTTGTGCAGAGTTTTTGCCGTGCTGCCGACAGCTGCCTGCACGTCGCGGTTCCTCGCGGGTCTATTTCAAGTAGTCAAGTTGCCGTTCTTTGTGTGGTTCATCAACCTTGATAAATTATCCGAAAGTCCCGCAAGGTGTGGACAACTCGGCACAACACCAGTGAAGCTGGAGCTCCGTCTCTTCAGCAAGTGTTCCTCTGCTGCCACTGCACACACTCAGGCTACGCTTACACATGCTGACGACGCAGGGTTAGGATTACAAGTTTGGATTCATTCACGCACTTTAAAAACATTTATTGGAAGTTTTTTTTTTTCTTTTTACATGTTTATTTACAGCATTAAACATTGAAATGTGTATTGTAACCGGCTGTATATTAACTTATTGGGAGAAAACTGGTAGTTCTATGTAAAATCAGACGTTGAGCACCCCATATCGCCAAAATGGCGTGATCCTTGTTTCGCTGCGATGCTTCGACTGTGAGATTGACAGTCGAATCAGGCTCTGCCCATCGAAGCATCGAATCTTTGACTATTTGGAGTCAGCCCTTCTGGTTACCACTTATTATTTATTCACCATTCTCTATTTCAGAGCTGTTCATACGGTCATACTATAGATACATCCTTTGCACTGTGCTCCATCACACTGTGTACATTTATGTGTACCTGTATATCACCTCCACCTCTGACATGTAAATAATAATGTCCTGCATCCTTTGCAATCTGCTCACTGCACTGTTATCTCAATCTGTCTGTTTTGTTCATATTGTGTATATATGTGTTGTCTACACTGTAGCCTGGGTCGGAGATATTTTATTATTGTGGTGTTGTATGATTAAGCACATCGTGAGCATTCAATCCAGAGTCAAATTCTTCGTATGTGGACACGTACCTGGCAATAAAGTTGATTCTGAGATCAAAATGAATTGCTGATCCAAACATCCAATTATTTATAAATGAAAATCATGGAAATTGTCGGGGGTACCTAAACTTTTGCAAACGACTGTAATTTCAGCATCCAAACATTTGCTGCATCCCTAACTTGCAGTCTAGTTTCTTTTTCCCGTCTTCACCAGTCACCTGCTGCTCTTTTTACAGGTTGGACTGCGTTACACTCCGTGTTTCTAGTTACCGGCTGACAGCTGGTGGTGTTGTCTTGTTGCAGGCGGTGCAGGTGATCCAGCAGCTGAGGAAGACAGAAACAGATCTAGAGAAGAAGAAGAGGAGGCTGATGAAGAGGAGAGACGACTTCCTCACCACCATCGCTCCATCAGCAGGTAGCTCTATTTATCAGAGGCTCATAATATAAATCAGCAGAAGAATAAACATGACACCAAAATAAATACTGACTACAGAAATGAAAAGGGGACCACACAGATCTGAGCTAGCTTAGCTTGCACTAACCTGACAGAAACTAAGGCTGCATTCAGGCCGCACACCAAACTGACCCAAATCAGATTTTTTTCTGACAGTGTGAACAGGTCACGCAGACACTGATCTGTTCCAGTTCGGATTTGAGCCACTTTCATATGTGGTCCAAATCAGATCCAAGTCTGATTGTTTGAAATCCAACCTCAGTCTGGACGTCAAATCGAAGTTCATGTGACTCTAAAGCGACCGTGACCACAGTTCTGCTCTAGGTGGCGCGGCGGTGAACGAAAAGATCCACAAAAACCAGAATTAAAATCCGTGTTTGGTTTGTTCTTTCATTATTTTCTTTAAAAACCGAATCAGAAAAACCAAAAACACAGAAACAGAAAATTCAAAAATGTGCAGTTTCACTGTATTGGTGGGGTCCGGGGGGGTCCGGGAACCAGTCAGTATCACCATTTGCCTCAGGGAGCGTGCCGACTGCACGCTCCCTCAAAACTTGCAACATCTGTGGCGTTGTGCTGTGTGATGGAACCGCACATTTTGGAGTGGCCTTTTATTGTGACCAGCCTAATGCCTTTTTTGTGGCCGGCCTTTTCTTGTGGCCAGCCCTAAGGCCTTTTATTGTGGCCAGCCCTAAGGCCTTTTATTGTGGCCGGCCTAAGGCCTTTTGTTGTGGCCAGCCTAGGGCCTTTTATTGTGGCCAGCCTAAGGCACACCTGTGCAATCCCCATGCTGTCTGATCAGCATCTTGATATGCCACACCTATGAGGTGGATGGATTATCTGGGCAAAGGAGAAGTGCTCACTAACACAGATTGTGGCAGATTTGTGAACAATATTTGAGAGAAATAGGCCTTTTTTGTACATAGAGAAAGTCTTAGATCTTTGAGTTCAGCTCATGATGAATGGGGACAAAAACAAAAGTGTTCCCTTTGTAATTTTGATCAGTGTTTGAAACTGTGTTGATAAATTGTTTGAAATAAGATGCTTGCCTTTGGTGTGGGAGACCTGGGTTTTATTCCCACTGTGAGACGTCCACCATTGTGTTCCTGAGCAAGACACTTAACCCCTAGTTGCTGCAGAGGTGTGCGACCTCTGACATGTATAGCAATTGTAAGTCGCTTTAGATAAAAGCGTCAGCTAAATGAATAAATGTAAAAAATGATCCTGATCTCCATCAAAACCTTTAAACAAGGTTCAGCTCTGCCATGTTTTTGTTTGTGTTTGTTCAGAGCGAGGTGGGCAGGTGAGCCGCGGACACCGGCGATCACCTGAGCGTGTCGCCAAGCTGCCAGAGAGAGGCGGGACAGGAAGTACAGATGCAAATTTGATAGAGGTGGTCGATCTGTTGGACGAGACGGACGAAGTGACGGACAACTCGTCTGACGAGGAGCGAGTCGTCACCAAGACAACCGGCGTCCTCCCCGTCACTGACGTACGAAAAGATCCTTTTCAAAAACACATAAATATTCAGAATATAAATGAAACAATAATTTAAGAAATTATAGAAACTCAACTTTTTCTTCCCTATTTAATTTTAGAACCGAGGAGTTTATTTTTATTTCATTGTAAAAATATTTTTTGACGTTATGAGAGAAAAGTAATAATAAATAAAAGGTTTTGATTGTGTGTAAATATGAATGTGATGTTAAGAGCGAGCTGTGATTGGACACAGACCAACGTGTCATCATGGCGTCTCTTGTATTTGTGCCAGGCGGCTCTTGACGAGGTTCTGAGCGTTGACGTGGAGACGGTGGAGGAGGAGAGCGGTCAGCTGAAGGCGGCTCAGAGGACGCAGCCGAGCATCCCAGAGTAAGACCTGATTCACTTCCTGTCTGATCAGCCTGAGGTCATCATGACATCACTGAAATGGTTGTGTCTGTGGCGCTGCCTGAAAATCCGTTTTATTTTGTTTGTTCGTTATGTTCAGTTCATCGGTACCTAAAAAACGATGAGGGATGTTTTTGAACAGTTACCGATTTTAAAATCCGATAATCTCCTTTATTTATTTATTTATTTTTTTTGTCAGAAACACAAAATCGTAAACAAAGAGTATCTCTAACGTGTGTTAACACGACGTCATTCAGTTAAAAAATAAACGTTGCAGCTGATCATGTCAGCTTTGTGGTGGATTTGTGCTGCAGAGCGCCCTCTGGTGGCCAAACTACACATGGATAACACTCAGAACGTGATTAAAAGGATCTGTCTCCTTGTTCCTTTCATTTATCTGCTGTTATAAACACAGATACCGTTTGATCTTCACTTAGCTCACATCGGTACCATCTCTCTGTTGGAACTTGTATTTGAACGTCACCGTCTCGCACTGAAGTGCAACTTTAATTTCACTTCACATTTTAACATGTCCCTTTTTTCTTTATCCAGTTTCCAGCTGCCGTCACATTTATCCTGCTTTTGTACATTTTTGTTTTGCTGTTTGTTGCAGTTAATCGACAGTTTAATTGCACAAAATATAGATGCATCTAAACTGGTGCCGGGCAACGATTAAAATCTTTAATGGCGATTAATCTCATGGTTATGCCCAAAATGGAATGATGAATCCTAAAGTAGTGCTTTGGCACTTTTAATTTAAGTGTACTGCTGTATACACTAAAGTGCAGTAACATATGGTTTGCTTTAAACAGATTTTTCCCTTTACACAGCAGCTATAAAATATTTCCTGTAAATCTGAACTTAAACATCAATGTGATCAAATCAAAAGTTAAACCGATGCTGTCAGGGCCTTACCTTTTATCCAGTCTGAAGCCTCCCAGCTAATCATTCAATTCAGAGTAACAGTCACTTATAGAAACACCTGATCAGACAGACAGCAGTTTGTAGCTGATCAGCCTCATTAAAACGCCTCGATAATTTATTTTATTTAGAGGTTTTCCTGCTGCTGTGCAAACATTTTGTTATTTCAGAAAATATACATTAATACTGATCCTGTTCTGAATGTAATAACTAAGTGTTGATAAGAGTACTTGCCCTGACCTTTGACCTCTTCTCACTGTTTCTTGTTATAATTTGAAAAGTGAAGAGATTAAAGTTTGAGTTCATTATTTTTATCTCTTAATGATTTTAATGAGAAAGTTTTAAAGCCAGCGTTTGAAACTGTCTCATGGCTCATAAATATTTAAGTCAAAGAGCAAATCAGGGTGACGGAGTTCAGTAAAACACACAGGTGAGGGGACACAGGTGAGGTGAGGACATACAGGTGAGGGGACAAGGGTGAGGTGTGGGGACACACAGGTGAGGTGAGGGGATACACAGGTGGGGACACACAGGTGAGGTGAGGGGACACAGGTGAGGTGAGGGGACACAGGTGAGGATAAACTGCCACGTTGTCTGTTTTCTGTGAACAGAAGCAGTCCAGGTGTGAAGAAGGTGGTCGTTCCTCGGAGCGTCACAGCCGCCTTCAAACTTCTCAGTTCAGTCATGAACACCAAAAAGTATCCAAAGACCGTTCTGCTGAAGCAGGTAAGAAGCTACAGGATGCAAATACATCCATGCATGGACGCTTTGACTAAAGGGAAACAACGGGCTCAAGTTGCCGACACAGCCGGTACAAAAGAAGCCGTGAGGTCTCCCTTCGGTCTGTGGACCGCCGTTTTGAAGCCTCCGTTTTGGCCATCGCCATCTTGGTTTTTAGAAACCAGGCGTGACCATATTTGGACAAGAGGGTGGAGCTAGCTAGCTTGGTAGCAAGGTGCGTCTGTAATTCACATTAGCTGTGATGTTAGCTGGGATGCTAATTTTAGCTAGTGACAAACAGGCTTAAAACAAAACGTACTTCCTGAAAAATGAGCAGCCGACTCCTGATAAGCTTTTCAGCGGCACTAGTTAGATGTACAAAGAACAGCGGATATGAGTCGCCTCTGTCCTGATTGACAGGTCGCCAAATCAGCTTGTAGCCCCGCCCTAAAGCCTCCCCTGCTTCCTGGTCTCTGTTCCTCTAAATGGGACCATAATTTACTAAATGAACATCATGCTGTGTTGAAGAAGACTTGAAACTAGCGACTGAGACCAGAAACTCATCAGGAAAGTGTTTACTGAGGGAATAAATCAGCTGACAAGTAGAAACATTTTCTCACAGACTTCTATACAATCACACTTCTTTCTGCAGGAGTCGCCCCCTGCTGGCCGCTAGAGAGGACGCAGGTTTAAGTCGCCCCCTGCTGGCCGCTAGAGAGGACGCAGGTTTAAGTCGCCCCCTGCTGGCCGCTAGATAGGACGCAGGTTTAAGTCGCCCCCTGCTGGCCGCTAGAGAGGACGCAGGTTCAAGTCGCCCCCTGCTGGCTGCTAGAGAGGACGCAGGTTTAAGGCTTCACTTTCAGACCTGGAGGTTCCTGTTGGGTTGTAGCACACAGCATAACTCAGTGGCTGTATTTGAAACCGCCTACTATACTATTAGTACGTACTGATTTGGCCCATATGTAGTATGCAAACAAAAGCAAAATCTGCAGTATGGCAAAAATGCTCGGATGGCGTACTGATTCGGGAAAAATCTCCAGTATGCCTTGGACCAGTCTACCTCGCGTACTGTGGCCCATTATGTAAAGCGCTAGAACTGTAACAACAACAGAACTTTTTTTACAATTTTCAAATGCTGTTTCATCACTAAATCCACTTCTAACAAGTTTGGAAGCGAGAAATCAACTGTGTAGATTTTAAATATCGGCAGTTTTAGGGAAATTGTTGGCGAATCGAGAATGTGCTTGAACGTTTTCGGTGTTCAGAAGCTCCGCAAATGCAGCGGGGGAAGCTAACAGGCCGGCCCGCGGGGCAACAACGTGAGAGTACAGATCTGCAGCTGTGAGACAGTTTAAATGTTCGTACCGGTGTTATTCTGTCATTACAGTCTGAGTAATGTTGAAACGTTAAATAAAGAGACATCTGGCTCGTGATGGGCAGGCTTGTGTAAGGTAGAAGCACTTTGACACAAAAATAAACAACAATAGCAGTATGAAAGGGGACTGTTTATTATCATTAATCTAAATAGACCTTACATTGTTGTGTTTTAGTACTTTCTTTTTATTTGCTTTTATCTTATATAATTCTTATTTATGCACCAATATACCGAAGCAAACATCTGCTACAGATCTGTCTGTACTCTGATTGGTTTTTCATTACTAAATGCCTTTTAAAAATATGTTATTTAAAGAAGAATAAATTCACAGTACACAAACAGTAATCAAATTTAATATTCTGTTTTACAGCAGCAAAGTAATAATATGAAATCAGTGTCTCACTGGAAACAGCTCCACTTACTTCCAGTAACGGGCAGAGTTACGGTCACCTGGTGAAATCTGCTCTCCGCTCATTGAGCCCCTCCCCTCCTGTCTCAGCTGCAGCGTGGAGGCTCGCTCTTCTATTGGCTACTGAAAATGATTGTTCAGGCCTTTAACTCGCGCTCAGTGAGCCGGTTTGGTAAGCTGTCTTTGTGTTTCAGGCTCACAAGGAGATCCAGACTCTGCAGAACGAGGCGGCGAGACTGAAGAGTCTGAAGATCTGTCTGAACCAGCAGAGGAACGCCTACATCAGAGAGATCGCCCGAAGATCAGGTGAGAAGGAGGAGGAGGATGAAGCTGTAGGAGTCTCACGTCAGCTAAAACCCAGGTGAGATTTAACCCGAGCTGTTTGTGTCTGCAGGTAAAAGTGAGCGGAGGATCATGAGGACGCTGCAGCACCCGGCATCCAAACAGAAGAAGGTGGGGAAGCGGGAGAGACACCGTGCAGCCAATCACGTGCCGGCAGGAGACACGATCGATGATGACATTGTAATCATATCCTCCGACCTGCCGCAGCAAACTCCACAAGCTCCTCCCACTCTTGTTTCTGCCCCGCCCACCAGCACACCTTCAGCCACACCTGTCCAAACACCGGTCCAGCAGCCTCAGAACAACAGTCAGAAGGTCTTGCAGGTGACTCCTCCCGGTGCATCCCCCAATGCATTAGCGGGGAGGGACAGGCCGAGGACTATCCCCAACATCCTGTCCCGCAGTAAGAATCCAGCTCCGCTGTCGCCCCTGCTCACAAAGACTCACAGCGAGGGTAAGTCTGGAGGAGAACTGAACTGGAGATGTAGTGATTGATTATTGATCTGGTGACAACAGGTCTTGACAACACATGACGCTAACTGACCAACTAACTAACTTTGAATTGCCCCTGGAGATTGTTCCACTGGTGTCTGAATGGTGAATGCGATGGAGTGTAACAGCGCTTTGAGTGAGTGCAAAGACCAGAAAGGCGCTGTACAAATACAGAACATTTACTAATTAACTCTCTGACTAACTGACCCACTAATGTATAATTTATACTTCTGCATCGAATCGACGGCGTAGCCTCTGCCTTAAGCTCTGTGATTGGTTGGCTGGCTAGCCTCGCAATGCCTCTGAGCCGACAGGAAGTGCTTAGGAGTAAATTTTACTGGCCAATCCTGCGGCTGGAACACGGACGATTGATATATTTGAGCATCACAACTGGAGCGAAAGGACTCGTTTCACCATCACACTGTGAACCATTCGGTCGAGAACATTTGAAAAGGCTACACAAGCCGCACATTCACAGTTTTACTGCCATTCACGTTAGCGGAGCGCAAAACCAGAAGTTAGCCTGCTCGGCTGGCAACAGTCAACACAGTGGACGCTGTAGCGCCACCGCCAGCTAGCGTTTGTAACTGCAGAATGATGGAGACACCAGTGCACAAGTACAAAACGTGCGTAGCAACACACGTAGGAGTAAAAATCAAGCTTAACCAACTTACATTTATTCATTTAGCTGACGCTCTTATCCAAAGCGACTTATAGTTAGAGGTCGCACGCCTCTGGAGCAACAAGGGGTTAAGTGTCTTGCTCAGGGACACAATGGTGGATGGGTCACAGTAGGGGGTTGAACCCGGGTCTCTCACACCAAAGGCAGGCATCGTATCCATTGCGCCATCACCACCCCTTACTGTTGTCTTTGTGTTGATTTCTTTCATGTCTTCTTTTGTTTTTCTAGAGTTGCCTTCTTTTCAGGCTCTGGTTCCGGCTGATGTTCTATCCCTTGTCAGCGCCACATTGCCAGGGCAGCCGGTCCTGACCCTGAGCCCGATAATGACTGGGCCGACGGTTCTACAGACGTCTCCTACACCAGGTACTGACCGCTCACTGTCACTCTGTTTCCACCCTGCTTCAACATCCTCTTATTTTGAAGTAAAACATGTTCTTCCTGTCTGTAGGCTTGGCCTCAGTCACCCTCAACTTCCCCAGTCTGACCAATCAGCAGATCCATCTCACCTCACTGCCCCACCCCCCAACCGGTAAGAACTGCAGTAGCTCCGCCCCCCCACAATGTCACTAACCTCTCGGGTAACTAAACCAACTAACTACATAACTATTGTCACGCGTAACAAAACTCACCTCACAGGTAAATAAACTAACTAACCAACCAACCAAATGAAAAAAAGCTGGCTCCTCTTTATAGAATTTTGGGATTTATTTTAATAAGCTATTTATCATTCGAGGAGTTGTACTTTGTGCCCGTCCTTGGGATGTAGTTTGACCCTTGCTAACCAACGAAACCAATGTCACAGTAACTGAATTAACCTAATAGCTAAACACTAACATCAGATGTTACTTAACGAATTAACTAAACATTCTCACAGTTAACTGAACTAACTGACCAATCTCCCTTGTAACTAAACTAATTAACTACCCGACAAACGATACACTATAACCTCACATTTCTAAACCAATGAAATCCTGAACTAAATAACCAACTTTATGCCTAATGAAGCTGTCTAGCCAACGAACTTACTAATCTTAACGGATTGTCTAACTTAACTTACGGACACAATAGCTAACTAAGTTTGAGCTCAACTAACTGATCATTTAACTGAATTACTTGACGACTGAATGACCCACTAACAGACCCATCGCAAACTTGCTCACTAACTCACCAACTAACTTACTAACTCACCAACTGACTAACTGACTGACTTATCAACTAACTGACTAACTCACCAACTAACTCACCAACTGACCAGCTGACTTACTCACCAACTAACTGTCTGACTTACCAACTAACTGTCTGACTTACCAACTAACTGACTAACTCACCAACTAACTAGCGGACTAACTCACCAACTGACTAGCGGACTAACTCACCAACTGACTAGCGGACTAACTCACCAACTAACTAGCGGACTAACTCACCAACTAACTAGCGGACTAACTCACCAACTAACTAGCGGACTAACTCACCAACTAACTAGCGGACTAACTCACCAACTAACTAGCGGACTAACTCACCAACTAACTAGCGGACTAACTCACCAACTAACTAGCGGACTAACTCACCAACTAACTAGCGGACTAACTCACCAACTAACTAGCGGACTAACTCACCAACTAACTAGCGGACTAACTCACCAACTAACTAGCGGACTAACTCACCAACTAACTAGCGGACTAACTCACCAACTAACTAGCGGACTAACTCACCAACTAACTAGCGGACTAACTCACCAACTAACTAG
>NC_060160.1:10505-28972 GCF_021292245.1 Micropterus dolomieu | reverse complement strand
TGACCACATTACTCCTATTTTAGCTTCATTACACTGGCTCCCAGTATGTTTTAGAATTGACTTTAAAATTCTATTGATCACTTTTAAAGCTCTTCATGGCCTCTCGCCTTGTTATATTTCTGACCTTTTAGTCCCATACGCACCAGCACGTACCTTGAGATCCTCGGGCAGAGGACTGTTGTCTGTTCCAGAGTCTCGACTGAAAACTAAAGGGGACAGAGCGTTTGCTGTCAGGGCCCCGAGGCTCTGGAACAGCCTGCCCGAGGAAATCAGGTCGGCTGAGTCAGTGAACTCTTTTAAGTCCCTTCTTAAAACATACTTTTATAGGAGAGCTTTTCCCGATCTTATTTGACTTTATTTTATCCCTTTTATTTTATTGTATTTTACTAATTTTATATAAAATTTTCATGCTCTTATTTTTTTTTTTTTGTATTATTCTTTACACTTGTTAAAGCACTTTGTAACTTGTTTTTGAAAAGTGCTCTACAAATAAGGATTATTATTATTATTATTATTATTATTATAAAACACAGCTGGAAGCTTTTCATACCGCTTATCTGTCTTTACATTCTGAGGAAGGTTCAAACGCTTTAACTTAAACCCAGAGACAGCTGTGTGGGTCGCATTGAACATTTCGTTTCAGCAGTTGTGTGCGGTGTCGCTATGACGACCAGCTACACTGAGGGGCACGGTGGGCCGAGACGGGGCGAGCTGGTACAGGTAATAGAAAAACGGCATTTGTAGCTACTGCTCATCTCTCTTCCACCGTTGACTAAATGAAATTTGCAAATCAAATAAATCACGATCGACACCCAGATAGCACCCACAAGTCTCGCTGATGTCGGATCGAGATCGTACATCTGTATTATATTTATAACTTGTAAACAGCAGCCAGGGTGCAGCTAGTCCTGCGGTGTGTTTGCAGCTAACAGCTGATAGAGTACAGCTAAATTCTGGGTCCAGAGTTGTTGTTTTAAGCTTTCATCATTCAGGAGTTTTCTACAAGGAGCCGATGTACGTCCCCCCCTCCTCTCCAAAAAAACAGACCAGCTGATTACAACAGGTAATAAAGCACGTTAAAAA
Source organism: Micropterus dolomieu (assembly GCF_021292245.1). NCBI lineage: Eukaryota > Metazoa > Chordata > Actinopteri > Centrarchiformes > Centrarchidae > Micropterus > Micropterus dolomieu. Next base: position 27,889 of record NC_060160.1, on the reverse strand, counting down.
TCACATTACTCCGACACTCAGGCGGAAACAGGAAGCGAGAGCTGCGAGCTGCTGATCCTGGGACTAAACGTCCTGGGTACCTTTGGTCGAAAGACGGCTTATAGCTGCTGAAATAATCCAATACGCCACTCCAAAGCTCACACTCTCACTGAACCCTGGACCAGGCTGAATCCAGTTTAAGAATATGAAGCTGTGTCTCTCCACCTCTCACTGACTCCCCCGTTTAAAAATAAGCTGGCTATCCAGCCTCTTACAACCCACACCTTGCCCTTCGCTAAATGTAAAGCTGCTGATGTAAACAAGCGTCGTGATAAACAATTAACACCCAGCAAGCCAAATATTTTTTGCAGAATTAATGAACCAAATGAGGAAAGACGAGTGAACGCTGGACTGATAGTCTATTGGTTAATACAAAGCAGACTTCAGAACCCCTCCCAGACATGGACTCTGTAACAGTGCTAGCTTCTTCTTTATAATAAAATAGTTTTTGGGATTCACACACGTCTCTGCTACATAAATACTCCCTGAGTTGCTTTATTAAAACCTGACAGGACTGTTCCAGCTGCATGCCGCCACCTGGCAGCAAACTATGGTGAGATGGGAAATATCAGAATCAGAATGAAGTGATGGATTTATTAAAATTTTGCTTCTTGTGGCTTACTTTAATGATCACCGTGAGCCACAGCAACGCTTCTCAACATCAAACCAACTCTGTTGATCCACCGATTCAGTTTCTGATCCAATCTGCTGCTTGTTTCACAGCCTTCAGTCTGACGGACAGCAAGCAGAGCGCATGACTGACTGACTACATGATTGATTGAGACTGATCACATGAGAGCAGAATCGTTAAAATTTGCTCATTCACAAAGTTTTCTGTCTTTAAAAAAATTATCATTCACTCACTGTCATAATTATTACAGCGCTCTGAAGAAGAACAATCAGTATCTCTGTGGATTTCACTGTGCGCTGCCTTAGGCCCGATCAGACAGAAAGCGTTCTGGGCCTTTTTGGTTGAATTTGGAAAAGAGCAGTGCGCTGCGTTTTTCTATGTTGCTAGGCAACCACCGAATCAGCTGTCCTGTCAGACTAATCAAAGATTTTAGCACCAGCGATCTGTAATCTTTGTCATATTAGCAGAAACTTCATCACAGCTCACAGGTCTGGGTCTGTTGTTGCTTTAAAAACAAACGCAGGGCGCCTGCTCTGCCGCTGTCTGAGGGTGAGAGGTGAAGCAGGAGACCCTCAGAAAGAGGAGACGCCGCTGGTAGCACCGCCAGCTGGTAGCACCGCCAGCTGGTAGCACCGCCAGCTGGTAGCACCGCCAGCTGGTCCAGGAGCTTCGTTTTTATGATGGCTGGTTCAAAGCTTATTCTAGGATGACAAGGGGACAGTTTGTCTCCGGACAATCCAAGCAACTGGAAACTTTCGCCACCACAACTGAGGGCCCGCCTCTCTATTCATCTGATTGGACAGTTGAAAAAACGCAAATGACGTCGGGCGCTTTTCTGCTCAGAGTTGAATTTTTTTTATTTTGTGCGCTCAGAGTGCTTCTTTGAAAACACGAGGCAGGCGCCCAGGGCGCACAAACAGCGCGCAGGACGCTCACTGCCAATAGGAAACGATTTAAAAGACACCTCTCACTGGAAAATACACGTTCTGTCTGATCGGGGGACTTAGCCTTTACAGTATGTTCAATTTCGACTTCTTCCGCATTGAATTAATAAAGAAATGTCGCAGACACGACCTTTTCGGGTTTGCAGCCTTGAAGAAAATGTGATGTGGTTGTTCCAAACATGTAATGTTGCAAACATTTACGTAACAACATGTTCAAAGCTTCAATATGTAGCAACTATTTGCTAAGATGTTAGCCATTACGATGAGGTGATGGTGTTGCTGGGAGTCTGATTCAGTTTGTCCACTAAGGGCCACATTTATTCAAAGCAGCTTTAAATGTGTTTTTAAGTGTAAGAATCTACATTAAAGTCAGACTGTGGCCTTTCAAATATATTGTAAACTCCATTCTTTTCAGGGCAGAAAACAAAACCTTTAGCTGGTTAACTTCAGAATCGCTACCCGCCTGGAGTTCAACGCTCATCAGGTCTGTGCCATTTTTAAAATGTGTGTTGATAATTATATAGCTGCTTAGATCGGCTGGCCAGCATGTGTTAAAGACAAAGCATCATGCAACAGTGTGTAAATTCCCAAATGTGACAACCTGATTATCGCCACACAACATACCAAACCGTTCTCCACACGTCCAGCAGTCTGTTAAGTGTTTTAGTCAATGACCAAAATCCGTTCACGTGCTGTACATGTTGAATTTACAACTAATTTGTCCATAGGACTGTATTTAAAAAAGCTATTGTCCCTCCATGATGCATGCTTGAACTGATCTGCATGTTGGTATTTACCAGCAGCAACAACTGTAAACTTAAGCAAATAGATAATCTAATAAAGTATGCTAGGTTCAGGAAACTTTACCTCGCAGCAAACAAGAAGTATTTCAGATTAGCTTCACAGAGACATGTTTAACTGTGGATGCATGAGACTAAAGGTGGCCTTTAAAGAGACTGCAGCTAGCTAGCAGCAGCAGGCCTGATGCTGAGCCCGGTAATGGCCTCCCAGTAAACACTAAACCCTCTCGGTCGGTCCGTCCTGGCCCACTGCGACCATGTGCTCCCATAACAGCACACGGATTACCTTCTGCGTGGTGGAACAGATCGAGTGTTTCGACGGTGTGACATGAATCCGAGCGCTACCGTCTGTTATTCCGTCGTAAAACCATCTCCGGCACCGTGGTTATGTTCTTACTGAGGGGGATAACTGCATGCGGTGTCCTTGCGCTGAAACGTCAGCGCCCGTCCTCGTCTTCTCCGGTACTGCGCAGCCTCGGACGCCATCTTGCTGCCGCCACCTGGTTCAAAACTCGTCCCGGCGGCACCGGAGGTTCTGCCGCCCGGTACCTGCGGGGGAAGAGCTGTAGGACCGCGGGACCGCGTCTTCTTCCATTCTGTAGATTTACCTCCTCCTGCTGGACCGTTTATTGGAATATAAAACCCGCGTGGATGCGGTGGACAGACGCCATGACCGACAGACGTTTGTCTGCTTACCTTCAGAAGCAGAAGTGAACTCCTGTTTTAGTCAAACCGGGTCAGTTTAACGTTATCAGGGAAAAATGGACGCCGTGAGGCTTGTCAGGGGCTTCGTGATCAAAAACCACCGACAGAACAGGGGAACTATTTCCTGCGGGGACCCTGACTTACGGCCGGAAACAGAACAGTTCAACTGCTGCTCGAGGAGATTTGTTTAAAGGCCGGTGTGAAAGAACACAGCCTGAAGTTCACTGTGGCGATGAGATGGTTAACTGTGGCTGTGAAATCGCGCCTTCGCTTCTGCCTTCTTTGTTATGGGTCGTAGTTTCTGGTGGTGTTTCCCAAAATGGGTTCAGCTCAGTGTAAATGTGTGTTTAACTGTGTTATGTTTGAGATCCAGGAGACAGGATCACTCGTTCTGTCACATTACGGCGCAGCAGCGGACTCCATGTTGTTTTCACTACCCGCGGGAATCCGGGACGACAGCGTTAAATGTCCCCGTTCTTTCACTCGGTGGCTTGTCGTGTACGGTAACCGTTAACGGAGAGGGAAGTGATCCGTGTGAGTGTGGTAACGTTAACGGAAGCGGTGCGGGGAGGATCCGCAGAGATGATCCGCCGCTTCTAACAAACAAAGGGCTGCAGGCTGCGCGTGCATTGAACGGGACACAGCCAGCTAGTTCAAACCGGTGTTACATCCTCAGATTCACAGCAGGAAGTCACCGTCCGACGGTAGCAGCAGCCATTGTTGGCTCCTTTACCTGTTAATAAAGTCAGTTTAACCGACGTTAAACCGCCTCAACTGTGGTCACACTTACGACACGCGCGTGTGTTTGTGCCGCAGAGGTGCGCATGCGCGTTGTGAAAACTTAATATAAATCAGGTGTTTTGTCTCATATTTTGAGTGTATATGTGATTTGATGTGTCGGTCTTGTGATTGTTCTTATTGGTCATCTTCCACATTGAACGCGGCCCCCAATGCAGATGGAGGTAAACGCAAAATGAGCCGCAGCGACATCTACAGGGCTATTTTCGTTAGTTAGCTCCCAGGCTAAGAGCTAACCGACAAGCAGCTAAAACCGGTGTGCTGCTCGCCAGGTAACCGTCTGCTGCCAGAGACCTGTATCTGAAGAGCCCCAATCAGGTCACTAAACACTGAAATCGCTGTGTGACGTTTACAGAAACGTTTCAACGTCACGCATCGTTATTTATTCAAGAGGCACGTATCATTTATGTTGGCACAAGTTCCCCTGTAACATGGAGGCGGTGGGAGAGGGTTCGGCAGAGCCTCCATCTTGAGAGAAAAACGCTCCTTTTGTATGTGGACATGTCGAGTTGACCCAGTTTCTATCCGGAATCCAAGAGGAAGATACCATCTGAAGAAATAAATGACTTCAGATCTTGGCTGTAAGCAGCAGAGTTTATCCAGTTTCACTCAGAATCAGCTTTATTACCAAGTAGTTTCTACAGATAAAAGGATCTGCTTTGGTGCTTAATAGACACAAACCTACATAATAAATATAATTGACAAGTTATAAAAGAATAAATACTGTGCAGTATTGCAGTTATTTACGGTCGTCCTCGTGTGAAGAAGTGGTTTTACAGTGAATTATATTGATTTGAATGATATTGATAGAGAATTTCCCCTCGGGGATCAATAAAGTATTTCTGATTCTGATTTAAAGGAACAATTAGAAATTAAAGTCATAATTTAAATATGGTGCTATGAATAAATTAAGTACAATTACTCAAGTACTGTAAGGATATAGTACTTCTACTTAAGGAATTCCATATTATGCTGCTATCTACTTTTACTCCTACATTTAAGGGGGGAAATATTGTACTTTTTGCTGCATTATACTTCTGACGGCTTCAGCTTACTTTAACAGGCTTCCCACGCGTTTTCCAGTCATGGAAAATGAGTTAATTTTGTTCTTCTGAGCTTGTGTTAAACTGTTGCATGTTGTTAAAATCAGACATCTGCAGAGAGGAACACGTTAGTGTATGATGTTATCCGTGTCGGTCACACCAGCCAGATCACTGAAAATGTCCTGGAAAATGATCTCTAGAAAAAAGTGGGAACCTTTTTACCTATAAAACATTTTATATAATCGTGTGTACAATTACAGTACATACAATATTAATCAGCTCCACCTCAAACTATTAGTGCAGGAAGATGTTATGGACAGTAATGCATCAGTATAAACAGTCCATAGAGAAGAAATAACACAGAGGTCATTTCTGCACTTTAAGGAACATTTTGTAGGCAGTACTTATGTACATTTACTACTTTACTAAGTATAACTGAGTGCAGACATTTCACTTGTGATGCAGTATTTCCTCACCTTGAGTGCTACTTTTACTTGTAAACTAGACAAGTTATTTTAATGTAATTCTGTTTTCACTTCTTCAGGAAACTAACACACTGGTTATATTCCCCCGGTTCCTCTGTAGTATTGAGTTGTCAGTCTCTTCAGGTGTGACTGATGTATTATTTTTCAGGTGAGCCTTCAGTCAGATTCTCAGGACGGCTCATCAGCTGACTGTTCCTCCTCAGCAGTGGATTAAAAGCTGTTGGTAATAATATGAAACAATACAGAAATCAATGTGGCACAAATGACGCTTTATTTGTTTGTCCAGAGTCTCACACATCTGCTCTCTGTACAGATCTGCAGTCACACAGGTAAGGACGTGACAACAGGAAGACGTCAGCTTGGGTCTTGAATAAATTCAGGGTTTGATCTCTTTGAGGCAACATACAAAAACATCTTAAAACATACTGTCCCTTGATATCCTGACATGAAGAGTGGTGCAGACGGAAAAGTTTAACTTACGTCAGGAAATTAACCTTTAGCTACACAGTTTGACAGTCAGACACCTCCAACACAGAAACCACTTGATTTCCAGGATCAATAAAACATCCCAGAGCTTTAAAATACAGAATTACATCTTCTATAGTACATCTGACTCAAATATACAACATAAGTACACGTGTTCAGTGATACTCTAAAGGACAGTTTACACACTTCAAGTAATTAAAAACTTCAGCTTCATTTCAGTGTTAGAGGAAATGTAGAAGTGAGTTCATGTAAAACAGAAAAACGCACAACATCATCTGCAGCAGCCAGGGCCGGATTAACACGCTGCAAGGGCCCCGGGCTCATGTGCCGTGGGCCCCCAACCCCCCTCCCTGCTCTGTGCATTGTGCATGTATTACACATTATTTAGTGAAATGCACCTTATTAGCACAATATAAACTGATATAATAAAGGCATACAACTACGTTTTGACATCAGGAGGGAACATTTGTACCTGATAATGCATACGTAGAATATTCCGGCTTTAATTATCGATTATTCTGCAGTCTAGAAACATCAGAAAATATTACAAAATGCACCGGTCCCCTCAGCCAACAGCCCAAAAACTGAAAGATGTTAAGTTTGCTACAACAGACAACTAAAAGACTGCATATATTCACATCTGAAAGGTGAGCACTACCTGAAACAACCATCTTATTGTTTGTGCTGTAAATATGAAAACAAATGCATTTCAAAATACATCAGCAGAACGGCTCATTAGGGCCTCGAACACAACGTAACGTCAGCCCGACGACAAACGGTCTTGTTATCATATCCTCGATCTTGGAACCCGTCGGCTGTCGAGACTTTGAAAGTAGACACCTTTTTTAAAAAGCTAACAGAGATTATTATTAGACGTTTCAGCCAAAGGGTTTTGCTTTTTCTCTCCACACTCACTGTTTATACCTGCACGCAACCAAAGCCCGCTCAAACGTGATTGGTCAAAATTACTGTGACCGCAAATGGAAATCAGAACGCCTCCGACACCAAAGTCTTGTCTCTGATACATCTGTTTTCATATGCAGGTGTCTGTTTATAGAGAGGATCGTATCCTGAACTGAAGAACTGCAACACAAACGCACCTTCCTGGTTCTGTTAACAAACTGATCCTCCTCGCTGCTCGTACCGCTCTCCATTAGTGACAACTAACGAGGATCCGCTTATAGGAATAGCGCCAGATTCATTGTCAGATGATCGACGTGAGAGAAAAGCTGTGATTATGTGCTGTTGCTGATGATACGCCGCGGAAAGTTAAAGGAAACAGAATAAAGCTGACTTAAAAAGTATTTGTTAATGAAAATATCAAACATTTCTTGAACTCCTGAAACGATCAGGCTGCTCTCAAGACTTCAGAACATCTGAAATACATGTGACAGTAAAGGTCTGTTCACCAGGCTGGTTTTCAGGTGATGCTACATGCTGGTGCAGGTGAAGCTGAAGCCGAGCACTGAAGTACCAAACTGCAGCAGAGAAATGAGCTCATTTAGCAACAGTCTCTGTTTGTACACCAGAAGGCACTGATTTTTACACTAAAATATAAAAAACACCACATATACATATCTAAATCTTTAAAGGATTCATTAAAGGATCCAGGACATCCTTGTGAAAGAGATTAAAAATCTCAATGGATTTCTTTCCTGGTAAAATAAAAAAAAATTGCAACTGTAACTGTTAAAACAGCAAACAGCGTTGGATGGGCCTTCGCGCTGTGACATGTCTGGGCTTGTTGCGACCGCAGTGAAGTTGCCCGAGGTCGTTGGCGCTGCTCTGAATTATCATGCACTTTGGACACCTTACGTAGGAGTTTAACGTCACTTCGTGTACGTGTGGAACATACTGTCAAAATGTAAATTAAATGACCATTATAACACAGGGCCTAATTCCTGTTGCCAGTAGGTGGCGTTACAACTGACTGAATACTGACATCAGGGCCCTGACATGTATAAACATGTAAAGTCTGGTGCAGATGTGAGCATGTTTCATGGCGAATTAGGAGTTCGTTAAAGTAAGTAACCTGTAAATTGCCAAAAATTTAACCATTAAATCCAAAATGGCCGACTTTCTGTTGCGTTAAGGGCATCGCTCCCAATCTGGACTGGTGTCGGCCTTCCTTCAGAACAAAAGCCATAATAATAAATTCTCTTGAATATTTTTACTTGTCGTGTTTAAATGTGAAACTGGCAGCGTTGTTTTAAGGCCGCCGCTGGATTGCCAAATATAAAGATGGCCGCCACTTCCTCCCGCTGTACAAAATGGCGCCATCCTGCACTGGTGACATCAATTAAAGCCAGAGTCGAGGTATCGAGGTCCCGCCCACACACCCAGCTGACCCAATCACAGCAGGGCACAGCTGTCAATCATGACATGACCCCCCCCCCCCTTCAATAACATCAGATAATTAAAAGTAATGAATACGAGCATCAGCGTGATGAAAACGACCTCACATGGGGAAAATGTATTTAGCGTGTACTTAGAACCGGACGCCCCAGCTATTCTGTCTCCGTCATGTGGTCCAGCTCTGGTTTAGTGTCGCTGTCTTGTACAAAAGTCTTTTGTTTTGAAGGAGCAGTTTCCTGTGCAGCACAGCGTGCAACTGACTCACCTCACAACATGATAATAAGTTAAATGTGGGTTTATCTGAACACGTTAGAGAATTAGAGAGGTGTTAAGAATAAAAACTGAATGAAACATGTTTAAAACTGGCCTTTATTCATTCATATGGTTAAAGAGTTTCACTTCCTGGTGAAACGCTTCTTTACCTACACTTTATTTCAGTTCTCACTGTGGAATAATAAAACCGCAGGGGTTAACTGCGTCTCCTCGCGGCCAGCGAGTTCAAATACAAACGTTCTCTGTGTTCATTAATCTACAGATTATTTACTCTGTTAGATGTTAGAGTTTTGTCTAAAAATAATAATAAATCTCATCCTAGTTCCTCAGAGGCGCCGACTGAGCTGGCAGATTACAGGGACACAAACCTTTCACAGGTTAATCAGTTATTTTAAATGGTTTGCAGATTTTCTCAGGGTGTCCAAATACTTCTGGCCACATAACGTCCCTCCATGGTGGAAAGAGAGAAACACGTCTGAGTCTGTGCTAAGCTAGGCTAACAGTTTCCCTCCGCTTCCAGTGTCTGTGCTAAGCTAGGCTAACAGTTTCCCTCCGCTTCCAGTGTCTGTGCTAAGCTAGGCTAACAGTTTCCCTCCGCTTCCAGTGTCTGTGCTAAGCTAGGCTAACAGTTTCCCTCCGCTTCCAGTGTCTGTGCAAAGCTAGGCTAACAGTTTCCCTCCGCTTCCAGTGTCTGTGCTAAGCTAGGCTAACAGTTTCCCTCCGCTTCCAGTGTCTGTGCTAAGCTAGGCTAACAGTCACGGTGATCTGTATCTGACACAGAGAGAAATATTCTCTCAGGAAAAACGTTTCCAACATGCTGCAGTTTCCTTTCAGAGAAACTTGGTACCTGGTGAAACTCCATCAGCACTGGGAGGACTGGGGGAACTGGGGCCGTGTTGCATAGGTCCTGGATCAGGTGTGTAGGTGTGTTCAGCGTCTGTACCTTCAGAGACACTCAGAGTTCAGTCTCCACCCGCCTGCTGCTGCTCAGTGCCTTAAAGTGAGCGTCCCTCTCTGATCAGCTCAGGTATTGGAGGAGGAGCGCTGTGATTGGTCAGACGTTAATGACGACATCGTCCTCCTCGTCTCTGACCTCCTCCTGTAGAGTGTCCATCGACTCCCCCCTCCTCCTCCCCCCCCCCCCCCCAACTTCCTCCTCCTCCTCGGGGGGTCCACAGGGGCCGATGATGTATCTGTAGTCCCCTCCGATGGCTAGCGCGGCCCCGGACCCCACCATGAGCCAGTCCCGCTCCTCGTCCTCCGCTCCACGCTGCCAGGGGACGCTCCAGCTCGGGGCCCCGGCTGCCGGCGTCGCCTCCTCCTCAGGCCCCGGGGCCCCGATTCCGGCCGCTCCCCCTCGGCCCGGCTCCCCCTCGTCCCCCTCCAGGTTGACGTAGAGTAAAGGCTCCTTCTGCGGGGGGGCGGGGGACAGGCTGAGCCTCAGCGCCTCCAGCTGGCCGACCAGATGTTGGAAACTGGGACGACATTTCGGGACGGGACTCCAGCAGCTGTGCATGAGCTCGTAACTGAAGAGGAAGAAGAAGAGGAGCAGACAGGATGTCAAACTGGTGCGGACAGAGACACAACACAACAGCTGAAAAATATATTTTAGAAAGTTTTTTGGGGCCTTTTTTTTTGTTGGAAGCGACGAGTGGAGACGAGACAAAGGTTTGAGTCCGCTTTCTTTTTATTGTCCAACCAAATAGCCGGGACTCCCCGCCAGCCTGTCCGAGCTGAAGAAGCCTCGGACGAGCGGTTAAACATCTTCAGTATCTTCAGAACGACTGAGAACCTCCACAGACGTCTTCTGACGTTATCCTTTACTTTTTTTTAGAATATCAGAATAAGAACTTTTTTAATTTGAGAATAAAAAGACGTTGAAAGAAACATTACGACATTATTAGAATACAGGGAAGGTTGGAAGGTGTCAGATGACCTGGAGTTACAGGTTTCACCTACAAACTTCTGATTCCCACTGTTTAGGATGCTGAAGTGAAATCAGCTGTTCTGAAGCAGAAATCACGACCTCGTCCTCCAACACAGCGGCTGTATGTAACTCTGCATCCTTCACTGGCAGAACCTCGACCCTCTCAGGGTTTTTCCTGGCTCACAACCCGGAGGAGTAGAGCTGTACGTTAGAAAGTATCATGTTAGATGAGCTGCCTCCAGATAGTTCATCAGTTGAGATTCAGCTGTTTCACTAATAAAACCATTTTCTGATTATCATTACCATGGACCGCAACATTGCTCTAAAAGTTTCTCAGCTTTACTGATTTCATATAAAAGCACAGGCTACTGTAGCTTAGCATCACTAGCCTATAATATTCATTCCAGTTGGACAAAACAGCAGTTTTATTTTTGTGGGTTGTTTTCAGTCATTAAGTTATTGTGCAAGAACAATGCTCTCCATGGGGCGATGAAGCAGTGGATAAGACACGTGCCTTTGGTGTGAGACGCCACCGTGTCCCTGGGCGAGACTTTTCAGAGGCGTGCGACCTCTGACACGTGTAGACATTGTAAGTCGCTTTGGATAAAAGCTAAATGACTAAATTTAATCTCTCATTTGCTTATGCAAAGTCATCATAAAGTAATCATAAAGTTCTCGGGAACAGGTGAGCGCCCAGAGAACCTGATCTGGAGAGGGAAGGGGAGTGTCCCGGTCTGCCATGTAGCGCGAGCTTCGTAACGGAGCGTTCAGACACAGTCAAACAAACTGCAGGTGTAAATGCAGCGCCGTGAGAGGAGAAGAGGAGGCTGCTGGAAGGCAACGATGTCGAATTTAAGTTTGTGTTCTGCTTGATAAATGGCTGTTGGGAGAGTTTTTCTTACGCCCCCCCCCAATTCTGATCATTTTGGAGCTGGTGGTTTTCCTTTAGCGGTCGCTAAAACTTTAGATCGGTGTGATGGTGGGTCACCAGGGACCTGGCAGGCAGAGCTGAGGGAGGCGTTAGCCCATGTATTAGACTCACATGTCGTCTCTGCAGTCCGGAGGTTTCTTCAGTCGCTCTCCTTTGATCAGGTACTCGTAGATCTCAGAGTTCTCCACGCCGGGGTACGGCGTCTGACCACGAGTCATGATCTCCCACATCGTCACGCCAAACGCCCACTGAGAGACACACACACACACACAGTAGAAATCAGAAGCTGTAACGAGCTGTGTGATTGGTGGAGGGACTGAACTCCGCTGATCGATTGGCCGGCTGCAGGTCACATGTGACCCTGGGTGTGTGTATGTGTCAGTACCACGTCGCTCTGTGTGGTGTACACGTTGTCAGCGAGACTCTCCAGAGCGATCCACTTCACCGGCAGCTTGGAGACCGAGCCCTGTCTGTAGTAATCTCCGCTGTAGATCTTCTTGGAGAGGCCGAAGTCTGCGACACACACCGCCATGTCCTCACTCAGCCTGAAACACACGGCAAACATTTTAATAACACATTCTGCTGCTGGACACAGTGATAATATCTCATGATATCTATTGCTCGTTTGTTTCTCCCTTGCTGCTGTGACACGGTGAACTCCCCCGTTGGGACAGAATAAAAGAGTTGGACTTAAATTAAATGCAAACTTCATTTCACAAATGTTGTTAATTATTTTTTTATTGACCAAAAACCTTCCGTTTTACTTATTTACCTTCATAAAACTATGACGGCTTGTTGGTAAAAACAGTAACAATAAAAGGGGAAGTGATATTCTGAGATTAAAGTATTGCGTGTCCGTTTAATTTATTTTTTACATTTCCTCCTTCAGCTTATGCAAAGCGTCGTACAGCTGCTAGATACGTCAGAGGACGCACGCCTCTCGCTCAGGGACACGGTCTCTCACACCAAAGGCACGATGTTTTAACCTCCAGTGGTCGTAATCCGCCGTCACATGAAGCAGCGTCCCCGACACGGTCCCTGTTTTTATCCGTTCATGTTTTACTGTTTTGGTTCTTGGCCGAAGTGAAACCCTGAAAACTCAGACGCCGACGTGCGTGTTGTAAATGAGGAGGCGTGGCCTCCGTGCGTCTCTGTTTCTGAGAGCTGACCGGTGGACTCACATGCAGTTTCGGGCAGCGAGGTCTCGGTGGATGATGCTCCTGCCGCTCAGGTACTCCATCCCCCGAGAGATGTCCAGCATGAACTGCAGCAGAGTCTGCAGAGTCAGGTCCTGGTGGAGGAACAGGGTCAGTACAGGTGCACAGACTTCTGACCAGCTACCAGGATCAGGGACTCGAGGACAACTGTTTCCCTTTTGAATATGTATTAAATTACAAAAACCAAAGTTTCTCCAGTTTAATTTACTTCTAACTGAAAAGGACATTGATGAATCTGCCCGTGCAGACAGAACAAAACGTCCGGACGGCGGATTAAAGAATGAAAGCAGAGCTCAGAGAACACGAAGAAGGTGCTTCTCTTACAAACGGCCGTTCTCCCAGTCTGGACAGCAGCAGGAAGGTGTGCAGGTCTCCGTGCTTCATGAACGGCAGAATCACCATCGGGATCGGCAGCCGCTGGCCAGGACGCCGGTGAAGACTCACTCCTATTGGACGAGGGGGAACTGTCAATCAAACCATCTGACCTTTGACCCCTGGTCGTGTGTGTGTGTGTGTGTGTGTGTGTGTGTGTGTGTGTGTGTGTGTGTGTGTGTGTGTGTTTTACCGATGAGCTGGATGACGTTGGGGTGGTCGAAGTCTTTCATGTAGGCCGCCTCCTTCAGACACTGCTCGATGTCAGCTGACGAGGTGATGTCAGCTGGAGGTCGCACACACACACAGTTATTTAACCCTTTCACTGCTTCCTCTCACATTACGTCAGTTTAACAGCCTCAGCAGCTCAAATGATTTCTGCTCTTCATCTGACATTTCAGCTTCAGTTTCCTGTGCACACTTCACCTACACTGCTCAAAGGAAGGAGGGGAATGCCGAAAGCCTGATTTATACTTCCGCGTCAAAGCTACCCCGCTGCCTGATGTGCACGTCTCATGTGCTCCAATCCCACAGGAAGCGCTCCGTGCTATCAAGCCACCTCTACTAGCGGCCAAGCCAGCGGTCACAGCGTCACGGCCCCCCCGACATGCTTCACATCAGAGTTTGATCCATGTTCCGATAACATTTGGAGAGTCTAGAAAAGCCGCATGGCTTTTATTTATTTTTTATTATTATTTATTTATTTTACCCCCATTCAAGTTAGCAGTGGGCTAAACAGGAAGTTCGAAGTCTACACAGTGGACGCTATAACGCTACCACCAGCTAGCGTTTTGGCGGCGTAATTGCAGAACAACGCAGACACCAACACAAGTATAAAAGCGTGGCCTCTTACGGCACAGAAGTACAAATCAGATCTCGAACATTCAAAATCTTTACTGAACGCTGTTTCACCAAATGAGCGTGCTCCTGATGAGACTGCGGATGGCGTCCTGGGGGTCTGCTCACTGACCTGGATCAGGGCATCCGTGAGCTCCTGGAGAGTCTGTGGCGCAACCTGGCGGCGTTGGACGCACCGATACAGAACGTCCCAGAGGTTGTCAGTTAGATTCCGGTCAGGGGGACGTGAGGGCCGGACAGCGGCGTCAAGCAGTCGATCGCAACTATTAACATAAATTCAACAAACTGCAGTGAACTCGGCGCGACTTGCAGTTTTGACCAATCACCGCAACCTTTCCGCTAATCTGACCTCTCATCTCAGTTTCCTGCTAAACGCTGTCCCACGTCAGCGAACTGACTTCCTTGTTCAGAAGACGCAGCAGACGTGTGTGAGACACTGAGACACAGGCTGCTGCTTCCGCTCAGCTGCAGGACCATTTAAACCAGCTGCAGCTGGGTCAGGGTCAGAATCAGGATCAGGTTGGAGAAGGGTCGGGTCGGAACTCATTTTTTCTATTTGAATAATGATTTTGTTGAGGAAAGGGGCTGAAAAAAGATTTACTTTATCATATTTGGTGAAAAAGATTTGATCATAATAGTTTTTAATGTTGGATGTTCAGTAATCCACAGTTTGGCATCTAGTGTTCTGACCATAAAGGAAAGTTTAAAAACATAATTAACCGTCTGGTTTCTTCAACTTTCACACAAAAATCTGCCTTTAAACTTGAAAGAACTAATGATTTGACATTTATCGTGATAACTATCGGTATCGAATGATATGAAAGGTTTTTATTGTGATAAGTATCGGTATCGAATGATATGAAAGGTTTTTATTGTGATAAGTATCGGTATCGAATGATATGAAAGGTTTTTATCATGATAACCGTTTTGGCCGTATCGCCCAGCCCTACTTTCACTCTGGGCCCATGAAACCAGGCAGAGTCCTGCACCAGGAGGAACCCAGGGCCCACTGAGGAGTTCATGCTGGTCCCTAACAGCAGTCAGGGTACCGATTGTTAGCACCAGGTCTGTGGGACCCTCCAGGGATAGAGGATTACACCATCACTGACCCACCACCTAACCGGTCCTGCTGGATGACGTTGCAGAAGCGTAACGTTCAGCGCGGCGTCCCCAGACTCTTTCACGTCTGTCACACTTGACTTTACTTCTGACGCTGCTTTCAGTTCTTTCCTCCAGTTTAACTACTTTCAGCCTCTGTACATCAGCTAACAATCTGCTTTCACAGTTTATTCATCACATCGTGAGACTCTTGGTGCTGCTGACATTTCCACTGATTCAGCTTCTCAAACTGAACTTTAACTAAAATACTTGACACCTGTCATTTCCAGCGTGAGCGAGCTTCAGGTTCCTCATTCATTTTGTCCTGTTTCTTATGTTCTGTGAATCTGAAACGGCTCGTCAGTCTGCACAGACACAAACCGAAGAAGAAGCAGCAGCAGCAGCAGCGTCAGACTCACTCTTCAGCACTTTGACCGCCACCTTCTGGACAGACGAGTCTTGCGTCTTCAGGAAGGCCTCGCGCACGGAGCCGAACTCACCTGCACAGGTACACAAACACATGGGATTCTCTTTTTAAACCTGACCTCTGTCTGCAGACTCACCTCTACTTTCACTTTTAGAACTAGAAAGGAAAATCAGAGGAATACCTGCATGAAGACCGCCGATCGTTTTAAAGCTGCTTGGCTTCTTAAATGTTTGTCATCTAAAGTTTTGTGTGTTAAAAGGTGCTGGGGACTCCTGCTGAACCAGAGCATTGAACACTTACATTCTGCGTTCTGCTGAATTCCTCTGCACCAATTTATTGTGGAAATGTTTTTATTCATGTGAAAGGGAAACAAATTCAGAATCTAAATGATTTTAAGTCACTTTTTTGAACAACACACATCAGTTCCTTCTGTTTCTATATAAACTACTTTGCATGTTTTCTTCTCATTTTCATTTCTTAGTTAACATTTCTTGTTGTGAACTATATTTCAGAACAATCTTTACCAATCTTTCAAAAAGTGTTTGGGACATGTCCTCCGAGTCCCTGGTGTGAAGGACCGCCTCTCTTATATCACGGTAAACAAACTGCGCTCAGTAGAAGAGAAGACGGTCCAGCAGCAGCACAAACTGTCTCTGAAACTGTTTCAACACAAACTGAAGGAGGCAAAGAGAAGGACAGGAGCGCCACCTGCATCTTATCTAGGGATGGGGATCGTTCATTTTTACTGATGGCCTTATTGAGACTGCTTAACGATCCGATTCTTTATCGATACTGTATTATTTGGTGAGACCAGCCCCAGCAGCCTGAGGCCGGCTGCAGGGTGTGAGGAAAATATTCAATGTGCCATAACGTTATAAACTGAGATGACATCACTTGTGATAAATAAACATATACTGAAGTGTGCATATTAACTGCCTGGTTGTTTTTAATTTAATATTTTAAATCCAGCTAAATGTTGTTTCTGGACAACAGCAAAGTAACTCAGTAACTTTGTGACATCACAAGCAGCGAGTGACGTTTAGAAAGATCATCGGTGTGTATCGGCCCCTCCTCCTCTCTCCTGGCTGCAGGTAACGTTACAGGTAGAGGAGGAGCGGCTGCTTTGTGCATTTTATATTAAATAATTTGGAGACTCAATTCCTCTTTTCTCTCCCAGAGAGAAGGAGGAGGGGGTTTGATTATCAACCCCTACAGACAGCCGAAGCGACCCCCAAAGGAAGGGGGGTTGAAAGGTCGCTTTCTCTAAGTGCTATTCCTGGGCAGTTGGTCGTAAAACAGGCCACCTTTGGCAACAGCCGAGATAAGCCTCTCGGTGCCTGAACTGTTCAAATGACAAAAGAAACTAACCAGAGATTACAAACAGCCTATCGAAACTCTCCTTAAGAGGGGGCAGGAAACCCTAAACTGCCCCCCCACACACGTAACCATGGCAACTGACCTTGCTCTGTGTTTAATTACCTCTCATCAAAGGGATACTCCTTTTCACGCCCAGGTGAGAAAATCCAGGACACCAGGGACAGCCCTGAACTTCTTTGTGTAAACAGACTGCTGTCTCCAAAGACTCAAAGCATTACCTCGTTTAATTAAATAATCTTTTAGTTACTTGATTACGTTTGCCTCTGTTTGATTAGTTATGTTACCATGTTGTTGCTATCTGTTGTTGATATTATTGCTGAAAAGAATCTAATTAAGTTACTTTTGCAGTGTTTTAATTTTCAGCAAGGTTAATGACATTCCTTCATTTTATGTGTAACCAATGTTTGTTCACAATACTTTCTCACACACCTCCTTTAGAAATGAGGATAAAGAAATGTCATACTATACTCTATTAATTGCCAGCTTGAATTTAAGGTTAAATAACTGAATTTCCCAGTTCCTGAGCAAAGATTGTCTTAGGGTTAATCCAAGCTATCGTCATGTAATCCAAGCTCCCCCAAGTGGACAAAATAAGTATTACATACCATCGTATGAAAT
>NC_060160.1:0-10405 GCF_021292245.1 Micropterus dolomieu | reverse complement strand
TCAGATTATTACCGGACCATCTCCGCGGAGACACCGGTCAGATTATTACCGGACCGTTATTACCGGACCATCTCCGCGGAGACACCGGTCAGATTATTACCGGACCGTTATTACCGGACCATCTCCGCGAAGACACCGGTCAGATTATTACCGGACCATCTCCGCGGAGACACCGGTCAGATTATTACCGGACCGTTATTACCGGACCATCTCCGCGGAGACACCGGTCAGATTATTACCGGACCGTTATTACCGGACCATCTCCGCGAAGACACCGGTCAGATTATTACCGGACCATCTCCGCGGAGACACCGGTCAGATTATTACCGGACCGTTATTACCGGACCATCTCCGCGGAGACACCGGTCAGATTATTACCGGACCGTTATTACCGGACCATCTCCGCGAAGACACCGGTCAGATTATTACCGGACCATCTCCGCGGAGACACCGGTCAGATTATTACCGGACCGTTATTACCGGACCATCTCCGCGGAGACACCGGTCAGATTATTACCGGACCGTTATTACCGGACCGTCTCCGCGAAGACACCGGTCAGATTATTACCGGACCATCTCCGCGGAGACACCGGTCAGATTATTACCGGACCGTTATTACCGGACCATCTCCGCGGAGACACCGGTCAGATTATTACCGGACCGTTATTACCGGACCATCTCCGCGAAGACACCGGTCAGATTATTACCGGACCATCTCCGCGGAGACACCGGTCAGATTATTACCGGACCGTTATTACCGGACCATCTCCGCGGAGACACCGGTCAGATTATTTACCGGACCATCTCCGCGAAGACACCGGTCAGATTATCAGCGGACTGTCTCCGCGGAGTCACCGGTCAGATTATTACCGGACCGTCGCCGCGAAGACACCGGTCAGATTATCAGCGGACCGTCTGACTTTAGACCCTGATTTACATTTCAAATAATTTCTTATTTAATCAAATACTTTCAGAACACATTAAGACTAAAAGCTAACATTCAAAAATTCCCTTTTAAAACAGGCTGACCTCCATTCAGAGCTGCAGCGCAGACACCACCACTCCAGCATGAGAACTACAGCGAGTTCCAATCAGAGCGATTAATCACAGTATGACAGAACCTCTGGCCCCAGAAACAGCTTCATTCATCAGCATGGGTTAGGGATTATCAGCATGAAGCTGAGGAATGCACATGGAAACATCTGCCACGTTCTTCTTTCTCTGCACACAGCTGTATGATTGTTCTCTATTCTTCTATTATTCTTATATAACTTGCATCGTTTATTCCATATTTATCTATTTCTGTCAGCTGTGTGTTTGTCTGCGCGTAGCACCTCGTCACCAGAGATAATTCCTCGTAGGTGTAAAACACTACTTGGCTCCTCCTCATTAGTTTGATTTAAAGGGCGATCACTGCAGGAAGTGTTTCAGAACCACCTGACAGCTGCTTCCTGTCCACAGAGTCAGAAAGGCTGAACCACAGAGCTCGATGAGCGACCATGTTTGGGTAACGAACGGATATCTAACCATTTCTTTACTTCTGCAAACGACCCGCATGCTTTAATGTCAACAGTAAGAACGAGGTCAGCAGCTTCAGGCTCTGCAGGAGGAAACTCACAACACGTTTCACTGCGCCTGCTTTGGAAGGTTTTACAGCCACCACCTACCTCTCTGCTGATTGGCTGCTGGTGGCGCTCAGTGTGGCGGAGGAGCAGGCTCTTACAGAGAGGGCCCCTTTCTCTGAGGGCCCTGTAGATCTGGGATCTGGTCTGAGGTGGAGGGTCCCGCAGCTGCTGGTATTTGTCACGTGATCATTTGTGATGATGTGAAGGTTTGAATCTTTGCGTCTGAAGAAACAATATTTAAATGGTGCACGAAGACCAAACATCACGTGTTCATCACGTGTGTAAAGTCTAAACCACTTAGGTTCATGTTTCAGGTGTGACTGTGGGAGACACCCCCTGTCACCACCGGAGGGGGGCAGCATCGCGTCTGCCGGCTTCCTCCTGCCGATCAGAAGAAGAAGAGGAGGAGGAGGAGGAAGAGGAGGAGTAGAGCCGCGGTGTGCGCGCAGACGCTCAGTTGAAGATGGCGGACACAGAAGGAGGTGAGTCCACGTTTCTCTGCAAACATCTGAACTTTTTACCTGGTTCTAGAGTGGACCTGGTTCTAGAGTGCACCGGGTTTTAGTTCACCTGGTTCCGGCTTCAGTGCACCGCGTCTCGTACTGCTGGTTTTTAGTTCTCGTCGCGCGCAGTTCTTGATGTAAAGTCCGGTTTAAAGTTGCCGAATTTTGTCCGGTTCCTCCGGTTCCGTGTGACCCTAGTTCTTAATGTGAACCCTGTGTGCGTTAGTTCGTCTCGGTTCGTGCCCCTCCCCCCCCCCCCCAGCGGTCTGCTGCTGGAGGACACGTGGGCTCTCTGGACCCGGAGCGGCCTGCTCGCGGCGCCCCGCAGGACACACGTGCGGCTCCGGTTCCGAGTTTCAGGCGAATCCCGAGTTTTAGAGAAGTGAAGTATCGATACATCTGATCGGTATCAGGCTCTCTCAGGAGGTCCAAGTGTCACGAGTCTGTTAATGTGGGACCGCGTGCTTCCTGGCGGCCTCGGCTAACCTGGACCACAGAGTCCGGTTCCTGCTAGTGATGACTGAATGGGATCCGTCTCCCGTATCGATCCCAGCTACTGGATCCAGAGAGACTTGTGGATGAAGGGTGGCCGGTCTGACCCGGCCTAGACCGGCCACCCTTCAGCTCTGTTAGCTCTGCGTGTTAGCATGGTGCTAACACCCACGTGCTGTCGGAGAGGCCACGTGCTCCACTCACGTGACTAATCTGAAACTGATCAAAACTGCACTGATGACCTGGACTTAAAAGTATCTCACTGTAAAAGTACACTTAAAGTAAAAGTACTGCATGTTAAAGTACTTGTAGAAGTATAAATGCATCATGAGGTGAAGCAGGATTTTCATTAAATGGTGAGAAATGTTGTCGTGGTTACCCAGAGCTGCTTGTTCTGTGGGGGGGACTGGACCTGACTGCAGGTTTGATGACTGAATGTGTTTCCTCGTGTGTTTGCAGCATCAGTGAAGAAGAAGAAGAAGACGAAGGCGGTCAGCGAGGAGGAAGTGGGGGTGAGTCGGAGTTCACCTGGCTGAGCTTCAGGTGCGTTTGTTCAGACAGGTGACGCCGTGTGTTTGTGCAACAGGAGATCCAGCAGAGCGGAGACTTCTTCATCAAACCAGAGGCCAGAGCCGCCTCGCTGGACACGTCGCAGTGGCCCCTGTTACTGAAGGTGAGACTACGGCACCCTGAAGGGGACAAACATAAATAGCTGAAGTTTAGTCTTTAGCGTGTGAAGTGATGAACCAGTTTATCCATTCTCTGAGCGGCCATCTTGTCGCAGTCTCCGCCTCTGCCCCCGTTCTGGGGGCGGGGCCTCTCCACCGCGGTGCCGGCGCCGTCTCGGCGTTCTGCCGGCCGACGACCGAAACTGCAGAGAGTGACTCGACGCGAGCGCCACCAAGACGACTTGCTGGACTGATCACACGGTGCTGAGACTTATAGCAGATTAGTTTAAAATACTAAACGTTTATAACTTTGGAACAACGAGTAGATAAAATATCAAACACGGGACGCATCAGTTTCAGAGCACCAAACTGACGGCGCTACCAAAATAAGAGCCTGGCTATGTGATTTCCTGTCTTCATACAGGAAGTGAAATCTGATAACTTTCATTCTGTTTCCTGCAGAATTTTGATAAACTGAACATCCGGACGGCTCATTACACTCCTCTACCGAGCGGCAGCAACCCTCTGAAGAGGAACATCCAGGACTATGTCAGGTACCAGAGTGATGCTAAGCTAACATGCAAACAGCACTGTCAGGTAACCTTCAGCTAATGATAAGCTAATAATGCTCGAACAAATGTTTATTCTGCTTCCCGTCAGGACGGGGTTCATCAACCTGGATAAACCGGCGAACCCGTCGTCTCACGAGGTTGTGGCGTGGATCAGGAGGATCCTGCGGGTAGAGAAGACGGGTCACAGCGGGACGCTCGACCCGAAGGTCACCGGGTGTCTGATCGTCTGCGTGGATCGAGCCACGCGATTAGTCAAGTCCCAGCAAAGTGCCGGTACAGTGACCACTTCCTGTTTCTGTAGAATAAACGTCTCCTGCCGTCGTGCGAGCGTAAGGTTCTATAACGAACGTCTCCGCCCGGCCGGCCGGCATGTGAGCACAGTGAAACCCAGCAGCCCCCTCACTACTCTCTCTGTGTGTTGCAGGTAAAGAGTATGTGGGAATCGTTCGGCTGCACAATGCGATAGAGAGCCAACACGCGCTGGCTCGGGTAAGTCTGACCACTTCCTGCTGCTCGGCGCTCGCTGTCACGACTGATCACACGACTTTAATATTGATGAGATTTTCAAAATAAGAGTTCAGTGATGGTAATGCTACTGCTTCCCTTCAGAATAAAAAAACAAGTTTAAATCAGTGGTCAGATAAATCCTGATTGGATATTTTCTTGATTGGCTGGCTGTCATGTAACCCTCTCTGCAGGCCCTGGAGACGCTGACCGGCGCTCTGTTCCAGCGACCGCCGCTGATCGCCGCCGTCAAACGTCAGCTGAGAGTCCGAACGATCTACGAGAGCAAACTGATCGAATACGACCCCGAGAGGAGGCTGGGTAAGATCACTGATCGGCAGTCACGTATCAAACGACTATTGATTAGGTTCATCAGTGATGTCACAGTGATGTCAGAGGTCACGTGATTCTGTGTTGCAGGCATCTTCTGGGTGAGCTGTGAGGCGGGAACTTACATCCGGACTCTGTGTGTCCACCTGGGTCTGGTCCTGGGGGTCGGAGGTCAGATGCAGGAACTGAGGCGAGTCCGGTCTGGAGTCATGGGAGAGAAGGTCAGCATCACTTCCTGTTCACCTCAGATCCAGAGTGTTGAGTTCAGTCCTGCTGCTCGGTGCCGGTCTGCTAATTAGACTCTGGGACAGGAACGTGCAGCTGAGGCTCCGGACTGCAGGTCTGTGGAGACCGGAGCCTCGCCGCTGCTGACATCATCACCACATGCTCTGACATCATTGCACGCTCGCTGCTGACATCACCTCATGCTGTGATTGCCTGTTTCAGGACCACATGGTGACGATGCACGACGTGCTGGACGCTCAGTGGCAGTTGGATCACAACAAGGACGAGTCGTACCTGCGGCGAGTCATCTTCCCTCTGGAGAAGCTGCTGGTGTCTCACCGCCGCCTGGTGATGAAGGACAGCGCCGTGAGTCTTCCTCGCCTCAGCCTTCAGCTGGTCCTAATAAACTGGCCGCCGAGTCGCTAAACTCACCTGTTGTTGCATCACCAGGTGAACGCCATCTGCTACGGGGCCAAGATCATGCTGCCGGGCGTCCTCAGGTACGAAGACGGCATCGAGATGAACCAGGACATCGTCGTCATCACAACCAAGGGCGAGGCCATCTGTACAGGTGAGCCGGGGCGCAGAGACCCCGCCCCCCACAGGTGGAGCCACATGATGACCTGAGGTAGTCAGGAGCTCTCGGGCCGTGATGACTTCCTATCTATCACCCTTGTCTGATGGCTTCGCCGGACATCTGCAGATTAAAGGTGACTGGTTTGATGTAAAGATGATTGTTGACGAGGTTGTTGTCCCGCAGCGGTCGCTCTGATGACCACGGCGGTGATCTCCACGTGTGACCACGGCATCGTGGCGAAGATCAAGAGGGTGATCATGGAGAGAGACACGTATCCTCGCAAGTGGGGTCTGGGTCCGAAGGTAGGCCGGAGTTATTGATCGTCCTCCTGTGCGCCGTTTCTTTAAATGTTGCCAGTACTGACGAGTCGTTTGTGATCAGGCGTGTCAGAAGAAGTTGATGATCCAGAAAGGACTCCTCGACAAACACGGGAAGCCCAACGGCAGCACGCCAAGCGACTGGAAGAGCCAGTATGTCGACTACAGGTACGCCTCACCTGAGGGGGGCGGGGTTAGTGGTGATTGACAGGTGCAGACAGTTATCCCTCGCCGAGCTGACGTGCTCTCTGAGGGAGTCGCTCTGCTACAGGAACTTTCAGGCTTGAGCTTCTTCACTCAGCTGTTTGCTGAGCTGCAGCTCACCTGAGAACAGTGATGTCATCGGTCTCGCCTGGGAGCGGCGATGTCGGCACTCTGTTGCGTGTTCAGATGAAACATCCTTTAAAATCTTGTTTCTTTTCATTGACAGCGTCTCCAAGGTGACGGAGGAGTCATGTGATGCTTCAGCTAAGGTAAACTCAGCTGGTCAGAGGACCAATGAGAAGCGTTTCTTCCCCAGGAGCCTCAGATGGGCTCGATGTGAAAATAAAGCTGACATAAATATTGACAGAGGCTCCTGATTGGATGAATCAGTGAACCTTCAGGGCTGCTGACAGTTTAATTTACGCCTAATGTTTAAATTGGTACTCGTCAGAGGTGGCCCCTCCCACACCTGAGAGGGCGGCGAGCCGTGGTTCACGTTAACAGTTAGCAACGGAAGCTAATTTTGGCGAGCTGCCGACTCGTCTGTCTCAGTCCAAAGTGTTCCAGCTCACCTTCATGAGGGGGCGGGCAGAACGCCGCTGTGAGAGCGGTCTTTGTCACAGCGACCACCTTTTCTGATGTCGTGTTGGCTGACGAGTATTTGACCTTTGTGCTCTGCAGAGGAAGCGGGAGGCGGCAGACAGCGACGGCGAAGCTGCGACGCCTGGCACGCCGTCTGCAGAGGACGTGAAGAAAGAGAAGAAGAAGAAAAAGAAAGAGAAGAGGGCAAAACTGGAGGAGGCGGGGCATGGCGGTGCAGCCACGGAGCCTGAAGAGGAGGGGGCGGAGCCTACCACAGAGGTGAGTTAACTTTGAGTTCAGCGACCAACACGCCATTCCTTTAAGTATCGATGTTGTTGGCAGATTAAATGAACGATACGAAACTTTATCGACCGTCTGAGTAACGAGCTGTTGTGTCCTGCAGGTCGAAAGTGCCAAGAAGAAGAAAAAGAAGAAGAAACAGAAAGACAGCGACGCGTCAGAGTAAGGACGCCACATCAGCAGGTGAACAGGAAATGGACTCTACCCAGTGACACCTGTCTGAACGCAAAGCATTCTGGGAGTCTAATAACAATGGACTGCACGGACGCAGAAAGAAGAGGACAGTTTTTGTTTTTTATAAAGATGTTATGTTTTTGCAGCTGTAAATACCTGAACAGGAAGCCGTTTGTAATTTCAAATTAAAAGTCTTTGTTTTCTGTATTTGAGTCTTCATGATCTTATTAAGGCTGCAGAAACATTTATTTTTAGATCTATATTTTTGGTGCATTAAAGTTACATTTTATTTATAACAGCCGTTACCTCAGAGCGCTTTCAATAAAGACCAGAGGCCTACAGAGTGAACTCAGGGGAACGAACTCCGCCCGCTACACTGGCGTTAAACTACGACCCTTGATCAGATGTTGGTTAGCTGACTCGGTCTTAACCTAATTGGAGGCGCGTTGGCATAAAAGCGACGTGTTCGGCCGCGCAGGTGTTTTTCGGTCCACAGTAACGGCGAGTGCAGATGGGGGGGGGGTGTGTGTGTGTGTGTGTGTGTGTGTGTGTTAATACTTGTCCACAGTAACGCCTGGGGCGGTCTTTGTTCCCAATTGTCATCAAGGTCCATGCTGACATTTGGGAATAGTGACCCCCCCTATTGTAGGTGATGCCAAATGTCAGAAAATGTTCATTTCCTCATTTTTTAACATTTGACATCACTTACAATGGGGGGGTCACTATTCCCAAATGTCAAAAGCTTCCCAACTGTCAAAACTAACGTCGTCGGTACCTGAACCACAGCTGGTGGCCCCTCTACTGTTCTGATGGTACCTGGGGGGGCCCCAGGACCACAAGGTCCAGTTTGACAAATGGGAACATAGACCCCCCCCCACATTTGGCATGAAAGTGATGCCAAATGTCAAAAAATTTTCAGTTCCTTATTTTTTTTGACATTTGGCATCACTTACAATGGGGGGGGGGTCTGTGTTCCCAGTTGTCAGGACAAATGTCAAAAAGGGTTGGGGAAGAAAAATTTGAAATGTCGACGCCATCAGCTGCCAGCCAGTCCCGAGCCCTCACTTCTCATTGAGGCCCCCCGGAGTCAAAGTGCCCAGTCGGTGTATCCAGAGCCTCTCCTCACGTCGTCTCTGGGCTGTGGACCACCTGGGATTACATTGGAGGATAAGCGCGGTGAGCTGCGACCAGCCATGCTCAATAAAGTGCTTAACCAGGGGGATGTGTGTGTCTTTCTTCCTTAAAATGTTGTACCTGTGTTGTGTGAACCTGGTCAACAAGGTGTTCCCTGTTTCTCCAACGTACTGCATGTTACACTGCCTACATCTAATCAAATAAACACAATTCCGGGAATGAACACTGCCATGCCTATGTGTGGTAAAAACATTTTTGTTGTGGGGATTCAGCACCCAGGGGTGGTGCCTAAAAAATTCTCCGTGCCCAATGGGTCTAGAGTCAGTGGGTGGTGCCAGCTTGGCCCTAACTAGAGTGTCCTGCAGGTTTTTGTTTTTTCTGTAGGCAGCAATGAGCCTATGGTTCTGTAACAGCCGAGTACTGAATGTGAAATGGTGGAAATTATCCTTAAGTGTCCTAACCAGCTGTACTGCTGCGGGGGAATAAGTAGTGATAACAGGAAGGAGAGAATCAGTGGTGAGCAATTTGGGGTGCTGAAAGGTTCTCAAGGCTCTGCGTAGGAAGGACCTACAGTACCCTCTGCTGGACAGAGCCGAGAACAACACCTTCGTGGCCGCTTTAAAATCGTCTGCTCTTGTACAAATCCTGTGAAATCTCAGAAGTTGTGACTTTATCAGACCTGCGAATGTGTGTTTGGGATGAAAGCTGGATTTATGTAGTAGGGCATGTGTGTCTGTTTCTTTAAAGAACACCTTGAGGTCAAGTCTGAGAGTCGAATCAAAATCTGGGCCCTTAAAAGTGGTGGTGTCAAGAAAGTCCACAGCAGTCTGGTTAATACAGTATTTCAGTTTGATGGATGGATTGTGGTTGTTCAGGGAGATCACAAAGACATCAAAATCCTCTCTCGAATAGGGCCAGATTCCCCAAATATCATCCAGGTATCTATAATAATAAAGGGGTCTTTTGGGACAGGAGTTGAGTGCAGCTGTTTCCCATTCTGCCATGAAAATATTGGCGTAAGCAGGTGCGAATTTCTTACCCATGGCTGTTCCCTTAATTTGGAGGAAGAATTGTCCGTTAAATTCAAAATCGTTTTTGGTCAAATTTATTTCAAGGAGCTGCAGCAACTCTCTGTCTGGTCTTTTAGCGTCTGGGTATTGTAGGAATATGTTTTTAATGGCCTGAATGCCTTCTGAAATGACAATATTGGTGTATAGACTATCAATATCCATGGTAAATAAAAATGCATTAGGGGGTACTTGGATCTGCTTAATTCTTTGAACAAAATCATATGTGTCTTTGATGTAGCTGGCATGTCTAATCGAAAGAGGATTGAGATAGTGATCTATGAACTCAGCTGTGTGATAGGTCTCACTGCTGCAGTCGGACACGATGGGTCTCCCAGGAGGGATTTCCCCGGGTCTGCTCCACCCAGCAGGGGGTTTGTGGATTTTAGGCAGCATGTAAAAGAGTCTAGGTCGGGGTTCGCTGTCTCCCATCAGGTACAGTTTTTGTTTGTGATTAATGAATTTTTTGTCATGTAATGATTGTATGATCTTGTCAATTGCCGGGATTGTGTCCATGTAGATGGGTTTCTTTAATTTGGAGTAGTAAGTCGTGTCCAGTAACTGTCTGTATCCCTCCCACAGGTATTGCTCTCTGTCCATAATGACTATTGCACTGCCCTTATCCGCTGGTTTGATGACAATGTCTTTGTTGTGTCGTAATTGATCTAATGCTTCAGATTCAAATTTGTTCAGGTTCTGTGGGACCCAGCCCAGTCTGAAGTGGTCCTGGAAGTGCTGTAAGTCCGTCTGAATGAGTGTTTCAATTTCGGGGGGTAATTTGCCCTTAGGGGGAACCCACTGCGATTTAGGGGTGAACAGTGGGCGGTCTGAGTCAGGCTTGTGTGCAAAGTAAGTCGCTAGTTTGAGTCGTCTGTGGTACTGTTGGATGTTGAATCTGATTTGTTTATTCAAGTCCGAGTTGCTGCTAATTGAGGGAATGAAATTTAGGCCCCTGCTGAGTAGAGCAGACTGGGCTGCAGACAATCTGAGGACGTGTGTTCACGGGGGTACCTACTTTAACGACTCCAGCCAGTGGTCCAGCATGTGCTGGGCCGTGGAGTGAGACCAGTGGATGCCGTCTCTCTCGGTGGTGAAGTCGTTCCTTGGGAGAGCAGGGATAAACAGCTGATT
>NC_060159.1:29820322-29824044 GCF_021292245.1 Micropterus dolomieu | reverse complement strand
CCGCTCACCCCTCCCTTTCCAAGTGCGCAGGAGAGCCTATGGTGGCCGACTCGCTCTGTTGGCTCTTATGCTAAATAATACATGTGGTCCTCCATTTGTCCAAATTTCTCTACTTTTCTTACTTTTAATAAACTAGTCGACTAGTACTACTACTAACGTTACTTGTTCTTCTTCTTCTTGTACATATTCAACATAGTGAGGAAACATGTTTTATAGAGTAGTTTGTCCATTTGGGCTAATGTAGAAACATGGTGGCGCAACATGGTGGCTTCCATGTAAGGGGACACACGGTGTAAAGTAATAAAAACATAACAGCTCATTATGTAAGGTCACCACTGAAAACATAGTTATGGATATTATATTGCATTTCTGTCAATAGATCCTCCTAAATATTACACTGAACCTTGAAATAAAGGATCCATTGCTAATGTTATATGTAACACCTGTACTTTCCCCGCAATAACAAGTTAAATTGTCTACTGTGACACACAGGGCCCAGCAGATCAATATTGCCCTGGGGGGCCTATAGCATGTTAATCCAGCCCTGCCCACATTGTTGTTCACACTACTGAAAGGTGTCTTTGTTTAGAACAATATGCATCCACAGCCATGCAAAAGGCAACAATAACACTGCCAGTATAAAACAATGTGCATCTAAAACCACAAAAAAGACAATAATAGCACAGCCACAATGAGTTTTAAGAGAATTCATCCAGCAATATCCTTCCATACTCCCACATAGAAAAAAAACTATTTAGATGTGTCTATCAGTTAACGTATTTAACATGCCAAATGAATTGACTGTACCTGCCTGCCCTACCCCCTGAGCTCCTGCCCTCCTCTCAGCCATCCGCCGTTGCCAAGGTTTCCGTGTACGCGCTGCCAGCGAGAGCGGAGCCGCGCGACTGTCATACAGTATTGCCAGACATGGCGGCGGATCTACAACCCGAGTGGGTTTCTTGTCTCCCTTCTTCCTGGAGTTATGGGGTTACTCGGGATGGACGCGTCTTCTTCATTAAGTAACTATCCCTTCAAAAACAAAAGCTCAAGTCATGTCTGCCCATTTCGGATTCGAACAAAGTCACCGTGTTATAATGAATGCATTTCCGTCTCTCAACAGCGAGGAAGCGAAGAGTACAACCTGGCTGCATCCAGTAAGTGGCGAGGCGGTAATAACCGGGCACAGAAAAACTCCAGGTAAGGTGTCACTTAACGGCGGTCAAGTTTCTCTGTTATGTTTAACGTCTCTAATGTTCGCCGTCATGTGTTGCTGTTTGCCCGTATCCCCAAACCCGATACTTCCCACACTGAGAGAGAGAGGCTGTGACATGCATGCTGTGTTTCTTAACGCGTGAGTGTGCTTTTGTCGCTCGTGCTGAGTGAAAAGTGAGCTCTCTCATGCCCACCTCTGCCCTGCTCGTGCCACTTTCCTCGTGAGGCACAGCCTCTTTTTGAGGTTGGTCAGCCAGTTAAGCTGACGGAGGGATGTTAGCTTAGCCTACTGTTTCATGTGAACTTGTAAAGCAACGACTTTTACTAACAACCACCAGCATGTCAATTAATTTTGGAAGCATTTTATTGTTGTTAAATAAACTAACGGCTTGTTGCCCAAATAGCCTTATAGAGACAGAGTCCGCTAAACAGAGATCTACAGTTTGACACATAGATCCACAGCGGCTGTAGACTCAGGAGCTAGTAAAGGTTACCTGCAAATCAACACAGTCGCTTCCTTTATCTGTGCCGACACTTAAAAACCTTTAACCAATCTTAAACGCAGTATTTTACAAGGTAAAATGACCTCCTTGCATGTTAACATGCGACTAACTCTGTAGCAGCCTTCTCAAAGAACCTGAAGTCTCTGCAGACTGCGGAGCATTTGCACTAATGTGATTGAGTGGCTGCTGCATCTCAGCAGGGCTGCAACTAACGATTATTTTCATTATTGATTACAGATTGTTTCCTAGATTAACCAAATAATCATGGTAGTCTGTAATAGGTAAACAAAACTAATAATGCAGAATTTTCCATAGCCCAAAGTTATTAGATCTAAAGTAATTAGTCCATTAATTCAGTTGATTGGCAGAAAATGAATTCATCTTCAAATATTTTGATAACTGATTAATCCTAGAAGTAATTTTTCAAGCAAAAATGGCAGATTTCTTAGTTTCACCTTTTCAATTGTGAGGATTTTCTGATTTTTTTGCATTATGTAACAGTAAATTGTCTTCTCTTTGGGTTTTGGAGTGCTGGTCAGACAAAACAGGCAAGATGTCACATTGAGTGTGATGGGTAGTTTTTTAACTGCAATTAACCAACTGACTAATAATAGTTGATAATGAACATAATAGTTAGTTGCTGCCCTAAAAGTAAAATTTACAAGTTGCTTAATTTGTCCAACAAACTATTCAAAACCAAACATATTTCATTCCCTATAATATAAAAAAGCAGCAAATCCTATTGAGAAGCTGGATCTTGCTCATGTTTGGCATTCTTGCTTGAAAAATGACAGAAACGATAAATACATTTTTAAAACAGTTGCCAATTTTTGTTTTTGGTCGACTAATTGTTTAATCGACTAATCGATGCAGCTCTGCATCTCAGTGTGTGTGAATTAACAGCATAGGCCAAGTTTATTTAATATACATGCCATCTCTTTGTTGCACCAGTTTGTATTGACATGTTTTTGTCCACCTCTCCCTCTTTCACAGACCTTCCCACTGGATGGGAAGAAGGATATACTTTCGAGGGTGCACGTTGCTTTATCAAGTGAGTTAACACCCACCCTCCAAGAGACACACACCCATCATAACCCCAGAACCTGCATACAACATCTAAACATGCCATATGAATTCAAAGCACTTCCCCTTTGCATATCACCATGAATGCGGGATGCCTTCATTTTAAACAGGTTTATTTATTACCACTTGTATCTCTTCAAGTGAATGAAAAGCTCCTTCAAATGTCGTGCTACTCCTGAAAACATACTGTGAATTAGAAGTAAATATTGCATGGCCGTGCATTTGGAACCTTTACTCCCTATTTCTCTACTGTTGAAGCCTATTGCCTAGTTAATGATTACACAAGAACACTGTGCAAATACTAGACAGACCTGGGCAAAGTGTGGTTGCGAGCTGTTTTTATTTATTCAGACTTACCCTGCTCAGAGCTGAGCCTACTTGAAGAGTTGAGTATAATGTGTTCTCTTTTTCTGAAAGTTATTAAATCGTCATGAAACTGTTATCCCCGCTGTTTAGATGGTCTGGTCACAATTTAAAATGACCCTTGTCTTAAATGGGTGCTGGAAAGTACATGCCAACGTACTGTATTAAAAACTTATTATTTAACGTCTCCTTCCATTGATTTTGTTTGAACACCTTATGTATACTCATTTGTTTGTGCTTGTGGGCAGGAGAAAGTGTCCACTAAAACACTTTGTTTTTTTCAGTTCGTGCCCCTGTCTGTTTTAAGACCAGGATCTGCATGAATTACATTAGTGAACTACAATATGTTTCACATTTTCCTCTCTCTCCTCCATGGTAGCGTGATGCATGCAACTAATGAAAAGACGCTGTCATTCAGTCAGCACTGATTCATAATCATCACCTCAGAATGTTTTAAATCCAAGAATATGAGTTGAAATATGTTGTTATTTTGCATGTCTTAATGCAATACTTCACCCCCCCCCCCCCCCCCCCCCCCCCCCCCCCCCCCCCCCCCCCCCC
>NC_060159.1:29803666-29820302 GCF_021292245.1 Micropterus dolomieu | reverse complement strand
AGCACTGATTCATAATCATCACCTCAGAATGTTTTAAATCCAAGAATATGAGTTGAAATATGTTGTTATTTTGCATGTCTTAATGCAATACTTCCCCCCCCCCCCACACACACACACACAAGGTATAGATGGATTTCACTGCCAAAATACAAGAATGCTTCTGTATGCTTCTGACGCTGTAATACAGAGGCTACGAATTTAGGATATTATGCCTTATTATCCTCACTGAATCCCTTCTCCGTCTTTGACTTCCTCTTGAATTTAAGAAGCTTCATGTGGCAGGTTGCCAGGCAGTCCGGCTGAAAGGCAGTAATTTTATATTCCAGTGTTTTACCTTCAGCTTCTCTGTGTAAAACAGACTTGGGGACTGCATTTAATAGTTGATCACTGTGATTCTGGCATAGTCCAATGACAAGGTAATGTTCTGTGTAAAACACTTTACTGACTAATCATGTTGTCCCTTACAAAGCATGCATTTTACATGCGTGCATTTACTTCATGCATTACATACGTTTTAGACACATTTTGAATTTTATGACAAACTGTATTGAAGAAGTAATTTGATGATGAAAATGCCTATACATTTTCAGCTTTGTTTTAGTCCCAAGCAACCCGATTGCTGTGCCTTCTACAAATCACTTAGCTGACATTAGAGATCACTGTACTGTATGCAAAATACTAGATAAACCTGCTGTACACAGGGTTTAGCTGAGGATTAAGAGCATAGACTGTATTGATTAAGGGGATATATGTACAGTTCAGGAAATTTTTTAAAAACATATCTTTTAACATAACCACAAATTAAACTATATTATCTAATATCATCTATTTATTATGTAATAGCTCAGCTGCTGGCACTTACATTTGAAGCTAATGTAATATTTGATTAAAAACTACTCAAATCAGTGTAAGTCATTTTAATAGCATTAGGGAGCTTATTGATTATCTGACAAACTAAATAGGACAATTTACAGCAACCATTATTGCTGCTCAGCAAAGAGGGCCCATTGTTCTATTTATATGTCAGGTGAACCACATGTGAATCTTTTAGTCACCTGTAATTATAAGTCACACTCACAATAAACAAACTGCAAACATGTGTTCAGCTGGTTTAACTGAGCCTGTTCTAAACTGCAGCTTAGCAAGAAAAGAAAACTTAAACACAGAGAAACGGCCTCAGCAAATCTCCTTGTTTTGACCTTGATCAAAATCTGACCAGCAATGTGACCAAATCTGTACATTGCAAAAACAATCTTTAGGATTGAGCAATGTGACAGACCATTCATTTGTGGATAGGATACCCAAAAATACACACTGCAGTTCAATAGATTACCTTCCCCTCTCCCCAAATATGTTGTCTCTCAATCCTCTCTCACCTCTCTTTCCCCGCTGTCACTCATTAGTGGTGCATGTCACTAACTTCATCTATTTTTGAACACTGCGTATAAGCAGCTAACTAAAAGCTAAACTGTGAGCCCCAAATTTGAAATGCAACTTGATTTCATATTGTTAGTATAAAAATTGTTAGTTAATGTAGTTCCTTTTGTTGTGGTCCTACAGAAAATACTAGTAGGCATATGGTATACAGACATACAGTAAGCTGTACTGCCTGCTTATTGGGTAGACTACACTGTATAATTTCAATGAAAGCTGATGCAGATTTTGTTGGTGAAATGTAGATAATTAGACTTCATGTGATCAAGGCTGCCACAGTCTGACTTGTTTTCACTGTTTTAGTAAGATGCCTTTTCCCAGACTGTTCACTGGGACTGACCCAAGAGGTTCCTATTTGTTGTTTTACTTAGCAATAGTTTTTAAAATTCAAATGATGTGGTCACCACTGTAAATTTGTGTTTAAGTGGGCTGATACACAAGTATGGTCAATTCAAGGCCCAAGATAAATTTGTCGGTCTTTAGGGATGTAAATTTGCTTAAGTAATTGGGCTAGATGTCAAACCATGCCTGTTAGTTTCATTGTGACTCATTGTTTTGACATAGAGACATGCTGACAGGTTTATGTGATAACTGTCTTGGACAGTACTTGAGGCATTTTGAGGCTTTGTGTGAGGCTGCCAATAAAAGCCTCTGAAAACTGCCCAAAACCATTAGCCTGATGACAGCTAGATAAGTCTGTGCCTTATGTTTTACAGTAGGTAATCATTACTTTGTCATCAATTTAGTATTGGCATGTATTACAAATTTAAGGCTATATTTTTGCATTTGTAATGTACATAATCAAGGGACAAACAGTTTAAACCAAAAAAAACAACACCCTCCTTTTGTTTTTAGACTTTTGAAATAGAGATTGGATTATTAATTCATTTAAAGAGGTGGTATTATTCAAATTTATTATTATTATTTTAATTAGGGGTTGTACCAGAACAGGTTTACATGGTTTAATTTTCAAAAAACACCAAATTTTTCTCATACTGCACATTGCTGAAGCTCCTGTTTTCACCCCTTGTGCTGTACGCTGCGCTCTTGAGCTACAGAATGATGCATCGTACTTGTACAAAATCTTTGTTGGGAGTTGCACATGCGCAGTTCCCAGCTAGGACTACTAGCCAATCAGAAGTAGAGAAGGGCGGGTCGTAAGAAACAAGGTAGTGTGATCCAAATCAAAGCTGCTTCAGACCAAGACCGTAACCTAGCAGATGGTATAACTTATTACCAGTCCACAACATCATTGTTCCACATCTTACCATTAGGACTAAACGTTGAACTGTTGCCGGTGTTCTGACGATCAATGCTGCCTTGCCAAAAAATGCTTCCATAGCGCAAATCGATTGACTCCACTCTACTCGGGCCTGCTCCGTTTTCCATTGCAGACAGTACCCAGAGATAGTATGTAGCTGGTCGTCATAGCGACGCCACATACAACTGCCGCGACGTACGTAACTGCTGCGACACACACACCAGCGATCCACACAGCTTTCTCTTTTTAAAGTTAAAACGTTTCAACATTCCTCAGAATGTAAAGACAGATAAGCGGTATGAAAATCTTCCAGCTGTGTTTTCCTCTGCCGTTGTTGCTGCAGCGGTCTGTGTGACGGTGTGAGCAGAGGGCTCTGTGAGCGGGCGGCTGGCCGGCCTCACACGCTCCTCCCACGGTCGGCGCAGGCATTCCCCGCAGCCACTTGCGGAGCTTCTCAACTCCGACAATATTCATTACATTTACTCATTTGGCAGATGCTTTTATCCAAAGCGACTTACATTTGAGGAACAACATACAAGCATCAACAGAGCATCAACTACAGATCTACAACTGACAATACATACTAGTAAGAGCAGCAATAAATACTAGTAAGAGCTCACAGTACATATCACGTCAATGGGGTAGAAACATAGGGAAGGAAGTAAGAGTTAACAAAAAGTACAATCAAAACAAAAAGTGCAATCAATACAAGATCATTGTAGGGGATAGAAGAAGAAGAGCACAGGAAGTGCATGTTAGAGGTTAGGAGTTAGAGGTGTTATAAGAGGAAGTGTTCTCAGAAGAGATGAGTTTTCAAGAGCTTCTTGAAGTTAGAGAGGGACGCCCCTGCTCTGATGGCGTGTGGTAGCTCGTTCCACCATCGTGGTGTCACAGATGAGAATAGCCGGGACTGGGATTGCTTTGTGTGAAGGGATGGCAGAGTCAGGCGGCGTTCGTTGGAGGAGCGTAGCGGGCGAGAAGGAACGTAAGTTTGTATTATGGAGTTTAGGTAGATGGGTGCAGACCCAGTCACTCTGTATGCAAGCATTAGTGACTTGAATTTGATTCTGGAGGACACGGGGAACCAGTGGAGGTCACTGAGTAATGGAGTGACATGAGTCCTTTTGGGCTGATCATTTGTAAGGGTTTCACCGCACAAGCTGGGAGACCTGCTAGGAGGGCATTGCAATAGTCGTCACATTTTTGTTCTGCCATCACTTATTGTAAAACTGTCAATATTCGAAATCTACACAGCTGATTTCACCTCAAAACTTCTCAGAAGTGGATTTAGTGATGAAATTCCATACGAAAACTGTAAAATATAAAACTTTCTGTTGCTGGCCTCTGTCTGGTGCACGCAATGATGATGCAGTGAATAGTGAATATTCTCTCTGACCAATCAGCAGTCTGTCGTGTTTTCACGTCACATTTTAGTATCCCTCAGCTGGCTTGGAACCTCGATGGAGGTGAGGTGATAAGAAAAAAAGTACCTGGAGGCAGGTACAGGTGCGACATTTCTAAAATGGAAACCCAAACAAAGGCGAGTTGAGCCAAAGGACCTCCGCTCAGACTAGCTTGATTTGAGGGCGTGCCTGACCCACTAGCTGCTTGGCAAGCTTTATGACGCGTTTGCATTGTGACATCACAAGTCAAGGAAGTGAAGGGCTGGACTACAAACGAGCTGCTTTCAAGCGGTTCAGAGCAGTGTTTTCTGTGGGAGATGGGAACTCCCTTTGGGCTGGACTTTGGGCTTTTTCACTTTGAAAACCTGTTACATGCACAAAAAAGATATATAACTCAATAAAGGAGAGGGAAAAAGCCAAAAAGCATAATTAAATGACTTGAACCTTTTTTGAGCCTGCGAAAGGATCTGGCCCATTCACATGCTTGCTGTGTGGCTTGGCTGTTACCATCGGGTTACACAGTGTGAGCATCTTTGGAGCAGATTGTGCTGACGTAGACTGCCCTCTTAACGGGATGTGTCGGGGAGGGTGGGAGGTGCGGATTGTTGGTGTGATAGTGTGGACTAGTGGCATGGCCTGTCACAAGATTTTATTATTTTATGGTACTGTGAGTTTTGATTGAGTGAAGGTCAGTGCAGATGTTAATTAAGTCAGTCACGGCTTACTTCTCTCCTCAGACTGTGCAGTCTCTTTTGAGTTGCTGGGTTATTTGCAGGTGAGCCAATGCTTTCACAGCCCTTTAGTTAGGGGAACTATTAGGTGTCAGCTGGCCAGTACTTGCTCCCCAACTGACAGAGTGAGATCATGAGGAGGTGTAAATCTGCAAACTATTTGCATGATAATTTTATTCACAGGCAGACTAAAAGCAGTGTGTTGTTACTGTTTTGTCTCCACGTAATAGAGGACTACAAGCAGTGAAAAATGTGTTTAAAAATGTGCCCTATTTGTAAGATGCAACAGTTAAAAGCTTCAGTTTCAATGCAACCTGCTCGCTCTGTTTAACTTAACTATTTGTTTCCTCAACTGTGCTTGTTGGTTTTTGTCTGAAGAACATATACCCACACAGTATCATTGTATCTTACCATCTGCTGTTTCTCATTGAGAAGCGAGTCAATACAGGTCAATAACACCCACCCATTAGTCCTAATACATTCAGGTTTTAAGCCAGTGGCTTTTGGCCCAGATCTCAACTGCTGAACTTGGCGATAAATCAGAGAACACTGAGCACCATCCAGCCTTTTTGCTGCTTTGGTCCATCAAGAGCTGAAACAATAATCTACACGTTAGAGTAGCAGACACTTTATTCTTTAGATTAACCTGTCTGTTAATTTGCACCCTGTCTTGAGAGTTGATCTCTTATTACACTTCTGTGCAAAGATCCACAGCTGGTATCTGTGATGCCGAAGATGTTATGCACATTTAAAAGAACACATGCAAAATACTGTATGCTACATAGGCTCTGTACAGCATACGGTATGGGGAGTCAAGCCATTGGGCATTTTATTTTCATTACATTTTCTCTGTATCCATCTCTGGGGTCTACTAGTAAATTCTACAGCCAACCAGAGTGCAGTATCGGTTCAGTTTGTTTTTGTTTGTGACGTAAACAGTGTTTTTGATGAGACTGTGCCATCTGGCAGATTTTGTATTTTATCTCTGTAGCACATAATCTCACATTTTCACTTAAGCCTCATTTTGACAAGATTGGGGGACTTGACTTAGGCAGTTGAACCAGCATTTTGTCAAAATCCTTGTCTGTCACTGTCTGCTAATGAGGATTCTTGACCTTTTGAAGACCTTTCAGAAGTATGTATCAGGATAAATGGGGTCAGTTTCACTAGTGCAAAAGGCTTAATATTTTAGGAGGAGAGTGTTGACCTTAATTATGAGTATGTTGCTTGTGGATGCAGCGAGTGTTTACAGCAGTTATGTTTATGAATAGACAGGTGCAGATCTCCTGCCAGTTCCTTCTCTTTGTTTGCTATTCTTGTCTTATTTATTCCGTCTGGGAAAGGAGGGGAGAAACCTAACTGCTGAAGTTGGGGCTAATTGCAGTGGGTTACGCAATGAGATAGCTGGCATCTTGCTAATGATTGAGTAATTAGTACAGTAGGAGGCTCACACAGCTGACCCGCACACTGCTATAGACCAGAAGTCTTGCTTGATTGCTGCTCAGTTATTAATGTTTCATTTGGTGAGATTTTGTCACCGTCCTTTGAGGGCAATTTCCCGTTTTCGAGTGCTCATCAATATAAAGTGCAACATAAAATATAAATATTGTACTAGTCTTCTCTGCAACCACCACTTTCATTAGGCTGTTCACTTGTAGTGCTGCATAATTCATCACTCAGAACAGAGGAAAGCATGTCAATTGAAATTTGGCCAATTATGACAAAAATCTCTCCAGTGGATCGCTGTTGGCTCATTTTGTGCTTTGAAAGCCCACACACTGGCTGACTTCACACTTAAAAGTGGGAGTATCGGCTTACTGTTATGTGGATCAATATTCACTTTTGGTCATTTTCACTCAAAGATAAATAATCACATTTTTCAATGACTGTGTTTTTTTATTTATTGATAACCTATTAGAGCTTCTGCTCATCAAAGTTACCTTGCACAGGAGAAACAAGCTGTGAACACAACACTGACATATTATCACCTTTTAAGTTGAAATGCCAAACTTATTTGCTCATAGTTGCCTGAAACATCCAGCTGATACAGAGAAACATTTGCATTCATTTGAAGATGTGTTTCTGGCCACCAGGCGACTGTAAGTTCAATTTTGACTCTCTTTTAGCTCTATTTTCCATCTCCACCTGCTCCTAAGGGAAATATCTGGTTCTGAACGCTCCACTATGTTCACCAGCTATTTGCTAATCGTGTCTGTCAGTAGTTTGGTGCTGAGCAGGTAGCGTAAGTAAGTTTTTAGAGCTTTTTTACTGAAAACAGCTGCTCACTTAGGCTGAAAACAATGCCATGAGAGCGGTGAGAGTGAACCAAAATAGCTCTGTAGAGCTGGGGGGCAGAGTCAGATGGGCAATCTCTGTAGGTTCATCACTACAAGCAACCCCTTTTACATTACATTGTTATTTAATCCATTGTTATCATAAAAATATTGATTATAGCCACTTTAAAGATACAGTTTGTGGGGTACATTTGTTTGCCTTATTACCAACAATCAGCCCCACCATTAAAAATACACTACACATAGGTTCTACTAGCATTTGAATAGTTAAATTTGATACCATTGGTCCATACCAGTGTTTCTGTTCTTGTCTTGCCTCATCTCTTTCATCTCTCCACTTCAGAAACTGACACTGCAGGGCATCAGAAAGGGGCATCTTATCAGACATCTGAAGAATGGATTAGTGTGTCACAGACTTTAAGCATAAGGGATTTGTTTTCATTTTCATGAGTGACATCAGCTAAAGTGAGTGAAAATCCCCAATGCTAGGAATGAGCTGACATTTATTCTCTTTTCTGTCTGTGGGTTTGAAGTGGCTTTGTCTGTAGCTTTACCTGGAATGTACAGTAGAAGAGTTGAGAGTTGAGGTCTTGATCGTTCCGAGCAAACTCAACGGGAGTCCCAGTGAACCCTCCATAACTGTCAGACACACAGTTATGGCAGACTTTAAAGGCTCTCTCTTCTCTCCAGGGAATAATCCAAGCTTCTATCTGTGAGCAAAGCCTTATATCAGACCTGATTAACTCTGAAAACTGGACTTGGAATAAAATGAAATGCAATATAGGGCTATATATATATATATATATATATATATATATATATATGTTCACTGTTTTGGCCTCCACATTTAAGATAATTAAACTCGATCAGGTGGAATATTGACTTTATGGTTAAAGTGCCTGCTCAGGTGCATAAAATTAAGTGCTCCCTAGCAAAAGGAAAGCTGTGATCAAAAAGTGTTTGTTTCACTCACACTGTGATAAAATATTCTCTGCTTCCAAAACCTGATTGCAGCTACAGACTAAAGCACAGTTAACCTTCAGTTTAATGTAACTCCATTTTCTATGTAGGGATCAATTATGTTTATGCTGTGGGCATAGAAAATACTTGTCTCTGATTAGCTTGCAGGTGTAAAATTGTATGTTGGGATACCTCAACAATAGTTCTAATCAACAGCTGAATGTTAAACCACCGTTATAAATCAGTGTGCATGGTACATTCTCTCTCAAACTCAAACCCCAGTCCACCAGTCGATCCATCCTGAAAAACTCCACCAAAATGAAATACAGTTCTGTGCAAGATACAGAATGTATCAAAAAATGACATGTGACTGAAGTTGTACACGAAACCATAACCGTAATATGTTATTATTTTATTGAATGGTTCTGCTGTAAGTTTTCAATCAGCATAAACATCACAGAGATTCGTAGAAATCTGGACACTTGCAGAAACTGTACTGTACTGTATTATTTGTTATTATCTAATGAAGTTTTTTTTAGTAACCGTAGGGCAGCAACAACATTTAAGCTTCATAATATGTTGCCAGTTAACTCCCACTGCTGAAACTAACCTCAAACCTAATCAAACCCAACTCACAAATCTTCTTCTTTTTGCATTTCAGTTGCAACAGTCCCCTTTTCATACATGGATGTCTCGGGCTCTGCCTTCCTCAGCGTGCGTGTCCTGACTGGTAGCACCCTGAAGTACTTTAAGAGATTTATTATTAAGACAACAAGTAGAGCCAGTTTCTTTCATTTCTTTTGCTGGAGCTATAGCCAATCCCAGCACACATTGGGTGAGAGGCATCGTTCACACTGGACGGGTTTCCACTGTGCCACACAAAGACAGATAACCTCATTCACGCCTACAGGGAATTATGTTCTCCAATTCACCTAACCTGCACGTTTTCCCTGCTGGAGGAAACATAGAACATAGAGAATTCACATGACAGTTTCTTTTTTTTTTCCTTTGGGAAATTGCTGTAGTATAGGAAAAGTTATCGGATTCAGAGGAAATACCACTTTATCATGTCTCATGCTGATCTTTGCCTCTATCTAGTACATTATTCTTATACAATGATTTCATGTAAAAATATAAATAATGTGTATTCAGTATTGAATGAAATATTCCCTATGATCGTCTTAACACAATTGCGGAGTCATATGCAATGTGTAATGGTATGTTTGTATAGAAGTAAGCCATACACATGGCTTACATTAACAAATGACACACCAGGGACAATGCCTTATTCAAACTCTAAGAGTGTTTACTCTCCCCCCCTGGCAGGGGGAGGCTCTGATCGCTGTGGCTGCTGACTCACTAATTTTGCCGATGCTCCGTTCTCATGCAGCTTACTTGTGTGTGTTTTAAGAGGGCAACCAGTGGACCTGGATCTGCTGTACATCATCCCTGTCTAGTTCCATAACTCTCTGTTTTGAGGCTGGGTGCTGAATGGGAGACAGACAGACAACTAGGCAGGCTTTGAGCTGCTCAGACTGCTCTCCCGCATTTCAGTCTCTGTGGGGTCTCTGCCATCTGGCTAGCAGGGGATGAAAAGGGTGTATGTGTTTTGGTGTTTGGATGCTCTGTGTGTGAACATATGTGTAAAGATCGTCTGATGTCGGTAACTGCCCCAGGTGCTGATTAGGACATTTTCTCAGTGAAAATCCACATCAAACCAAGTTATCATCAGCTGTTCATAGTAATCTTGGCTAGCTATCCCAGAGGTTTGACCTGCATTGTTGTTAAAAAAAATTGTGTGCTCTAATAGTAGCTTGCTCATCTTTTTGTCCTATTAGGATTCTTTTGTCAGGATTGGAAACTAAAGACTTGGCTGCTTTTAACAGGATCAAAATACTAGAGTTCCACCGATATATGATTTTTAAGACCGATTCTGATTTTTATATTTGAGGATTTTATAATCCTTTATTCCAATATATTGGCCAAAATTTTCTTTTCAGAAACATGTAACATAAACAGCAATTATCCTTAACATTTAGTATAGTTCAACAAGATAACATTACATAATGCAGTTAAAAAATACACTTTTTTATAGTTATAAAGAGTAATTTGAACAAAAATACAGCTGATAATGTCAGCTGATTGCTGTGTTTGGTGGTAGATTTGTGGCCAACAGGGGAGTTGCAGAGTGCCCTCTGGTGGACAAACTATGAAATGACAACACTCATAACATGATTGAAGGATCAGTCTTCCGTCTTGCCGTTCCTTTTTTAATTTTCATTTATTGGCTGTTATAAACGCTGATACAGAAATATCTGCAATTAGCTCACATTAGCGTGCTGATTATCAGGCTCAGTCATCATTTTACAAAATGCGCCTTTTCCCAAATCTCAAACCCTGTAAAAGTACTAAAGAATATGTATGTAATCCCCCATGGTATAGAATTTATATGATTGAATATTGAGTGCCTAACTCTTGGGTTTAGTAGGGGAGTATACAGCCTACAGTAATTAATTGGTCTTAAAGCCTCTTAGCTGTGTGGTGTCTTTAATTTAATGCTGATAGAGCTGTTGAACTTGAGTAATCCCTGTAGTAATCTGCAATGAGCCATCCTTTGCTGATGTTGTGCCAGGCTGAATCTTAAGGCAGCTGCCTTCATGGGGTTCATGCTGTTGTTCAGCTATTGTTCTGCACAGTTAGTAGGCCTGTCACGATAACTGCTTTTGTCGGACGACATTTTGTCCCAGAAATAAATGCGATAAAAGATAGTAATTTTAATTTTATGCCACTGATATAATGATAATTCAAAGAGCTATGAAGTTTTTATTCATGCAAATATTCAGACATTGGAATTGGAATGTGAAAAAAATATTATAATATCCTAAATAAATAAAACGTAAATAAAATAATACTCTACAACCAAAAATAATAATAATTAAATGGACTCTCATAATAATTCTATTAGATAATAATTAAACAGTTAGTATTGCTGCTTTTTGTTGCCAATGTTTTTAAACAATGTCGACATACCGGCTGGCTGGAATTACACAGTTGTCACATTTTTATGTAAACAAACACATGTAAACACAACAAAAGTGATCCTTCCTTGTTCATATGTTGTACGATATGTTGATAACGTAATTATTGTTACAGGCTTAATTGTTAGATCCCCATATGTGGACTTGGTGTGCTAGCGTCGTTACAAGTTTTTAAGAACGAATCATCTGATCTTAACTAAGCTGAATTTACATTTCTTAGGGAACTGCTTTGCTTTACTCTGCTTTGCTATACCTGCAGCTTAGGTCTCTGTCTGCATTCTCTTCTATGCTGTCCACTTGACTTTATTTCTTATCCATATAATTGGAAATTAGAGAGGGGCATGAAGTCGGAGAGGCACAAGTGAGAAACGTTTTGCAGGATATGGTCATAAGCCATGTGTGTGTCAAATGTTCTTAATACCTGTCCATTTAGTTTGGGAACAGACAACCGTTACAGTGCTCATGGTAAGAAATTAAACAAGAGCTGATCAGTGCATGTTTGTTAATGAAATCCCTTTGCTTTGGTTCTATGATATCTGTTCTGTGATCTAGGATGGATATCTTTTAAGCTCTTAAAATGGTACAGCTCCCATATCATGCCATGGCAAAGCGTGCACCTACTCCCTCTATCTTTGTCCTTCTCCCATTGTTTCTCTTGTCTACCAAAGTCCAGTGGACATTGCACGGCCCAGTTGTTTTCCAGATGGTCTGGGATGATTTGGGAGCTTTTGGAAGCCGTCACTCTGCTCAAATGTTCTACAGCTGTGAGCTCTTGGAGCATCATGTTAAAATGTCCACAGAGGGCCTTGCAACAGCGAAGTGTTTTCCTGAAACAAACTGTTACAAATTCAGCCTCTGAATTTGTATTTATCCACATCAGACAGGCAGTCATTACTCTCCATTTTTTTTGTTCTTCAACTGCTACGCAGAAAGAGAATACAAGCCTCTGTTTTAACACCTTCATGAAAGGGTCCGCTAATATTTTGCAGTGTCTCTTCTTTTCACACTCTTCCAGAGAACTGAATAGCAGGGGTAGCACTAAACTGATGTACAGGTTGCTGCCAAGTTTTCAATTTAGCAGCAGCAGTGGAGGGATTAATATCATACCCTCCTGGTCCTGTGGCTTTGGCTTATTCCTTCCTTTCTTTCTCCTGGCAACAGTGTCAGCTGAACCGTTCCCACAGCAGACCTTGCTTGTCCCACAATTGATTCTCCCAATCACATGTCGTTCAGGCGAGACATAATGTATCAGCAGGACATTGTTTCTTTCTATGACTATTCTCTATGTTTTTAATACTCTCATAATTCTGTCTCTGTGTGTGAGCTCAGTGACAGAACAAATGTTTTTGGCTCCTTAGATGTGAGCCTCAGATGTTTTATTGCTCACGGGAACCATAGTGAGTGTTAATAATTGGGAATAAGTGGGTGGCTGCCCCATAGGTAGATGTGATAACCTTTACCTTATCTCTAATCACTTTTCACTTCTAAGAGAGATTAGATACACCGGTAGGCTCATTTTCTCATCTCCAGTGGTGGCACTTGTAGCAACCATTCATCTAAAAAGTCCTTATGTAATATCATAGCTGTGTGAAGGACTTCCATAGTTATTCCCAACAAACATCAATCTAAAGTGAACTTGCTTTTTACAACCACTTATCGAGCCTCTTGTACGTCTGTGTGCATGCAGTTTAGTGCGAGGCCCATCATGACTTGAGTGCACAGTAAATTCTGCTGCTAGATGGGACACTTGAATGATATAAATAGTACCCAGGTCATCACGACTGCTTCAAATAGCACCTAGTTCTCTGAGGTGTATTAGAGCTATCAAACCCATCAGATTAGACAGTGAGAAGAGATATATCAAACTTATTTGAAAATAAATATACATCCTAGTGTCTAGTGTATAGTATGCATGGTGAGTTTCTTGCTCTGGATTTGGTTCTCTTTCTGGGGACAGGGAGGGATGCATAGACAGTGGCAGTGATTGGATAAAGCACTGCATTTACCGCTCAACTCTTCTGCTGTTAGAGTCCTCTCCCACGCTTTGTCCTCGGATCTGGCTGTCCCCGCCTTAACAAATATTTGAACTCCGTGCCAAGTCTGTCATTGAATAATGTATACGTGCTGTGAATGGCATCACTGGAGTTACCATAGGAAGAATGTGCCACAGTGAGGTCAGAGTCGCAAAAAAAACTTTAAAAAAATTAATTTGTTGTTCCTTAAGTACATGAGCACGAGCTGTTTGTCTAGCCAACACAAAACCCTGGAAAAAACAAACTGAAAAATGTGCATCCCTTGATCTAAGTTCGTGTCTTAAAGAACTGCTTGCTTCCTGCTTTCCAGAGTTCTAGA
Organism: Micropterus dolomieu; assembly: GCF_021292245.1. NCBI lineage: Eukaryota > Metazoa > Chordata > Actinopteri > Centrarchiformes > Centrarchidae > Micropterus > Micropterus dolomieu. The sequence goes on along the minus strand of NC_060159.1, from coordinate 29,806,829 downwards.
TGTCTGTTTGAGGTGAGGTGATTTACAGATAGCTGAAGAAAAAAGCATGGCTTGTTAACGTACATAGCCTTACCCTAAACTCTCACTTCAGATGTTTGCCAGAATCCTAGGTAGCCTGCGTTTTTTTTTTTTTTTTTTTCCGGTAGCAGAATCAACATATTACCATCTTGCCCTCCTTGTCAAAGTATTTCCTTTAAATATTTTGAATCCTGTATTGTTTACATTGGCTTCTTTGTCTTTCCTCTTTTAAAAAGCATTTTTACCTTTTACAACACAACCATCACCTGTCAATGCACTTTGCAGTCTGCAGAAAAGTCTCTTTACTTTTACTTTATTTAAATCATACAAAGGGAGGAATTACCAACATGAAAATGTAAAAGGGACCACAAGTCATGATGATAACACAACATTAATGTATTGTGTAATTTCACCCCATGCTTGTGCATGTGCGTCCTGGCATACATAATGGCAGACCGCAGGATACAAACAATAGATGAATGTTCTTATCAAAACATCCCTCTGCGTTGCCACTGGTGGTTAAAAACTCCATAGGTTACCTTTCAGGAGTAAGTGCAATGAAATCAGTCTGTCCCTCCTCTCATACTGCATATCAGCCCTGTGCCGCCTGCTTTTTAGTTTCGTACCTGTATTAATGATTGCGCCACATAGTGATCCATCAGTCTAATCAGCTGTCAGCCCTCTGCAATAAGTTTCTGCAGCAGTAGAGATGGATGTCTCTGGAAGTCAAGAGTCTGGTTTAAATATCAACACTACTTGCTCATGGATAAATGCAGCCTTCCCACCTTTGTGCTGCTATTCACGAACCAATGCAGGCATTCCTCTTCCTCCTCTGGGTGAGAGGGGGCTTGGTTTTCACTGTAAGACCTCTGCTGGTGGTTCAGATAAATACACCCTCAAGTTTGCCTGTGATGTTATGATTGCTACATTTCTGCCTCTGTGCTTCTTGTGTAAGGTAGCGGGATGTGGCAGAAACGTCTTCCCTGCGTGACAGCTTTATTACTGCCTGCCACTCGACTGATTATGGTCCTTACTGAGTGAGTGAGTGGGTGGGTGGGTGTTCAGGTGTGTGTATGTAGGGGGTGGGAAATATAACCGGTATAGATGTCACAATGGTAGAGAGATGAGCCATGATATGAATTTGACTATACTGTTTGCACGAAAATAAGATGGGAATTTTTCACATCACAAAAAGTCCACCGTGAGGATCAGCACAACTCTATGCGTGTTAAGAGTACAGATGTAATAGAAGTAATGTTAATAAAAACAAGTGAGCATACTGCATCTTATGGTTAAATCTTTTCAAGCAAACATACCAAATATTTGAAGCTTCTAGGCTCTCAAATGTGAGAATGTGCTGCCACATGAAATGTTATTTTCCATATGTGTTTTTTTTTTTGTATCAAAACAACAAGTCAGTCTTTTGAATGTCTTGAATCCACAGCGTAACTACAAATACAAGATATCATCTTTAATTTCATTTTGCTCATCACAGTGATGTCATTCACTCTCAAGGGAAAACTTCTACTCCTTAGTAAGAGGAAGCTTCATAAATAACTCTCTAGTCTCTTTGAGTATTTTTAGTCCTAGTCAGACTTTATGTGCATGATTTGTACGAGTGATTCTGAAATGCTTGATGAATGCGGGCCGTGGTCCTTGATGCGGCACACTTTGTCTAAAGAATCTGAAACCTTACCCAAATCTATAGAAAGTGTCTGTGTAGTGATTTGGAACAAGCTGTAATTGGACTGTAAGATCTTCTGAGCTGTTAGATTTGCCTCTCTCCCTATTTGTTTTCATTGTTTATTTATGGAGGATGGAGGCTCATTAGTCATTCAGTGTGACAGTGTAAATGTGTACACAAGAAGTTTGCTCTTTGCCAAGAAGTAAAGCACAGTTAAAGCTGGCCCACTGCCAAGCTTAAAATTGGCTTTACCCTACCTAGAGTTAAAATGGCTCAAAAACATGTTTATTATTATTTTTTAGAAACCTAGCCAGGACAGTGCCTGACAGGAATTGTTATAATTTTTGGCAGATTGGTCTTACATCTTTAAATCCCTAGCAGAGTCTTTAAAGCATACAGAAATTAAATGTTTTACATTATTGGCAAAAGGCCAGTCTAAGTATAATATTGGTATTTAGGTGTGGCTATTAAGCTTGATACTCTCCCACATCTAAAAGGAGGACAACAGGAAGCCGTAAGGACTGGGCATGAAACTCTCCGAATTGAGTGCAGAAGATTAGCAACTGTGTTATAATATCTGGTTCTTAGATTGAAAGCCAAAGCTTGTGCATATAAAAACCTAAAGAATTAACTGTAGTCAACTGTGACTCCAAAGCAACATTTGATAAGATACATCAAGGCTGAAATTCTGTTGCTTGTGTCACTAGCAGTAGTCAGCTGTTTAAATCAGCTCACTCTTGGAATATAAGTCCGTTTTGGATGAGTCTATGTCTGGACCCAGTCTAGGCAAGATGACACTGATCTCTGTGCCTTGGTGTTCATGTTTCTTGTTGTCCTCATTATGATCACATACATAAAACCTGTTTAGTCAAACCTGGACAGAGGCACTTTTATCCTGCCCAGGTTCCAGCACCACAATGACAGCATTGTAACTCGTGCACTGTGTCCCAATCTGTTCCTTATGAAGCATGAACTGGTCTTTAGTTCAAATTGAACCAAGAGGTTGTTGGTTATGTTCCAGAGCTATTCTTATAATGAGGTACTAATAGACCCACGTTGAGAGCTTTCCTCAGAGAGAGATGAGAGAGGTATGTGTAAGTTACACAAGCACTGCAGCACTGCACACAATTTTAGAAATGGACAAAATCTCAGCTCAGTATGGATTTGGGCGTTGTTGCTAAGCCTCAGTTTGTTAATTGTGATTTAATTATTGGCATCCATGTGAAATGTCATGGCTGAAATTAACAGTCTAACGGTGTAACTTGGTTTAAACAAGGATTAATAATACATTTTATGCATAGGTAGCTTTTCATGGTACTCACAACACACAACAGTCAATAATACATGAAAAGGGGCAGCAATGAAAAAGGCTCTATCACCTCAGGTCGGATGCTTGGTCCTGAGTGCCAGAGACAAGAGGTTTACGGAGGGAGTGCCGTGGTGGAGCAGGTAAGTGAGGTA
>NC_060159.1:29800926-29803566 GCF_021292245.1 Micropterus dolomieu | reverse complement strand
GAACCAGGTTCCAGTTTGGGTTCAGGAGGCAGACACCATCTCCACATTTAAGAGTAGGCTTAAGACTTTCCTCTTTGATAAAGCTTATAGTTAGGGCTCGCTCAGGGGAGTCCTGAACCATCCCTTAGTTATGCTGCTATAGGCCTAGACTGCCGGGGGATTTCCCATGATGCACTGAGCTCCTCTCTCCTCTACTTTCTCTCCCTCTGTATGCAACCTCATCCCATTATTGCATGTTACTAACACAACTTCTCCCCTTTCCGGTAGTCTTGTGCTTTCTCGTCTCTCTCCTCTCTCCTCCTATCACTTCCTGCAGGTGTTTCTGGCTCTGGAGCTGTGGAGTCTGGATCTGTGGCTGCGGGTCGCCTGCTGCCCCCGTGTTCCTGCTCGACACCCTCTGCTGCAACTATTGTTACTAGTCCTATTGTTATTATAATCATTAACATTACGATTGTTATCATTAACACTACTATACATACCATATCTGTGTGTATATTGTGTAGGCTGCCCCCCCCCTTCCTCTTTCTGGTATGTGTCCTGATGTGGTGCAGATCTGATCCTGCAGGACTGTTTCTGCACTTCAAACGTCTCACTTATCCTCCATCACATCACTCATCCTCCGTCAGCTGTTTGTTCTGCACAGGAAATCTAATCAGCTGGATTGTTGAACCCCCCCCCGGTTCCTCCCTCTCTCCCTCCCACTTCCCCTCCGGTTGCTCCCCCTCCAGTTCAGACTTCAGGTTCAGTGTGCCTGAGCAGCTCAGAGGGAACACATCTCCGTCTTCATCAGCAGAGAACAAACTAATTCAGAAGCCAATCAGAGTTCAGCAGGTGCTGCTCACTGAGCAGGTGTTGGTTGCCGTGACAATGGTGAGCGCCGTCCTGAGGATGATTGGAAATGTTTCTGTGTCAACTCTGATTCGTCCAAAAGAAATCATGAAGGAGGCAAAGAGGATGATCTACAGCAAACCTCCCCGGAACAAGATCGGAGCCGCGGTGAGTCTGACAACACCCACAAGAGTACAGAGTCCACTAAGAAATCTAGGTCCAGGTCCAGGACCAGGACCAGTAGTTTAACATCTTAATGGAACCAGCTCAGAGACCCAGCCCGGTTTTACATAGTGTTTCTGTTGAGGCTCTGAACTGTGATGTTTTTATCTGCTCAGATCAGAATGTTTAGTCTTTAATAACTGAGGTCATCTTTACTTTGTCAACAACAGACGACCCCATAAATGACTATCAATAACAGACGACCAACAACAGACGACCAAACACAGACTATCAATAACAGACGACCCATAACAGATGACCAACAACAGACAACCCATAAAAGACGACCAACAACAGACTATCAATAACAGACAACCCATAACAGATGACCAACAACAGACAACCCATAAAAGACGACCAACAACAGACTATCAATAACAGACAACCCATAACAGATGACCAACAACAGACTATCAATAACAGACAACCCATAACAGATGACCAACAACAGACTATCAATAACAGACGACCAACAACAGACGACCAACAACAGACGACCCATAACAGACGACCAACAATAGACGACCCATAACAGACGACCAACAACAGACGACCAAACACAGACTATCAACAACAGACGACCCATAACAGATGACCAACAACAGACAACCCATAAAAGACGACCAACAACAGACTATCAATAACAGACAACCCATAACAGATGACCAACAACAGACAACCCATAAAAGACGACCAACAACAGACTATCAATAACAGACAACCCATAACAGATGACCAACAACAGACTATCAATAACAGACAACCCATAACAGATGACCAACAACAGACTATCAATAACAGACGACCAACAATAGACGACCCATAACAGACGACCAACAACAGACGACCAACAACAGACGACCAACAACAGACGACCCATAACAGACGACCAACAATAGACGACCCATAACAGACGACCAACAACAGACGACCAAACACAGACTATCAACAACAGACGACCCATAACAGATGACCAACAACAGACAACCCATAAAAGACGACCAACAACAGACTATCAATAACAGACAACCCATAACAGATGACCAACAACAGACTATCAATAACAGACGACCAACAATAGACGACCAACAACAGACGACCAACAACAGACGACCCATAACAGACGACCAACAACAGACGACCAACAATAGACGACCCATAACAGACGACCAACAACAGACGACCAACAATAGACGACCCATAACAGACGACCCATAACAGACGACCCATAACAGACGACCAACAACAGACGACCAACAACAGACGACCAACAACAGACGACCCATAACAGACGACCAACAACAGACGACCAACAATAGACGACCCATAACAGACGACCAACAACAGACGACCAACAACAGACGACCCATAACAGACGACCAACAACAGACGACCAACAATAGACGACCCATAACAGACGACCAACAACAGACGACCAACAATAGACGACCCATAACAGATGTCCAACAACAGACTATCAATAACAGACGACCAACAATAGACGACCAACAACAGACGACCAACAATAGACGACCCATAACAGACGACCAACAACAGACGACCCATAACAGACGACCAACAACAGACGAC